>NC_089764.1:8706795-8769295 GCF_040412425.1 Macrobrachium rosenbergii | reverse complement strand
TCCCCAGCTCCCTTTCTCCCAGCAGCGAGGAGAACTGGGCGGTTAGGTCGACAGTTCGAGACGTGTGAGGTGTCTGTTATGTTTTTTAGATGTTGGAGTGGCTTTGTTTATGTGTGTATTAGTCTGTAACACCCATTTGCTTTCAGCAACCCTATCCATTGATTACAAACGTAATCCCGGGGTGTCTACATGGATAGCAAAGTGTCCGCCTTCTCTGACCAATTGGCTGCGGATTTGAACCCGTGCCACGGACCTCTACGAAGTCCTAGGCTGCTGCTCTACCGACTGAGCCATCGAGAGGCTCCATATATATATATATATATATATATATATATATATATATATATATATATATATATATATATATATATATATATATATATATATATATATATATATATATATATATATATATATATATATATATATATATATATATATATATATATGTGTGTGTGTGTGTGTGTGTGTGTGTGTGTGTGTGTGTGTGTGTGTGTGTATGTATGTATATATGCAAGTATATATCAGTGAAATGCACTGTGCTACCAAGCTTGAAAAGTAAGTCGAATAGTTTATCATTATTCTGAGTAACTGCATATTCAGGTTAATAGAACCGTGTTGGCTTCCTCCTATATACTTTTTTTTCCCTCAAAGAAATTATATGGTTTTGCATTTCGAAAGTTAAACTGTCCAATAAACCCAACTAATTTCTCGGCCCAACTCCAGTTGCAAAAGACTAATAACCCACAAAATGTAAGGGACTGTCCCTTCGAAACAGGCAGTTTATATGTCACAGTTCCCATAACAAAAAATGAATGAATTCGTAAATGGTAAGAGAGACGGTAAAAAACACACAAAAATTTGGGGCATATGAAGTTTTGTAGGGTTCCGTTTCCTAATGGGTTAAGGGTTGGTGAATATATGACTTGTGGGTTTGGGGTGTGCGAGAAAAAGGGTGTGGAAAATGATGTGAAGATAGAATTATATAGGATAGGAAAGGAAATTTGGTCGTTAGAAAAAAGACTAGACTACTCACCATGGCCCAAGAAGCTTGATAGATTAAAATAATGTGTTTGGTGTTTAAATGTTGTTAGTCGAGGAATTTTAGGCAAACAAACATCAATCGACCTAATAAATTTGCAGGAGCATGAAAATTGGTCTGTGGTTTCTTTAGGCCACTCTGATGAACATACTAAAAGTCCTCATCGATACAGGTTGTGCTACGGTGGCCAACTTGGAAAATGGCGGACGAAATTCTGTTTTTCTGCAATTACTTGTAAACCTTTGCGGATAGGGAAATTTTTGAGGAGTTAAAAATTGTTCCTTTTTAAAAAATAGAAAAGATTGGTTGAGGAATTTTTATGGTAGAATGGAAAATAATAGAGATATGTTCAATTAAAGAACTTAGATATTCAATTATGACATATTTATGTACTTGAAAGCAGTTTGATGTTAATGAAAAATGCATTATGCTGTAAAAGGCGATATATCAACTCAGGAAATGAGCAAATTGAGCAATAATAATAATAATAATAATAATAATAATAATAATAATAATAATAATAATAATTAATCATCATTATATTATTTTATAACTGGATATTACATCGATAGAGATAGGCTATAATATCATAAGTAAATATGTTTTCTTTTAATTTCAGATGTACAATGGGCTTTGAAATAACGATTCATAATTATGGCTTCAATATTTTCAACAAGTTCAGCTTATCTTGCATTTTATTAGGGCAGAACGAATTGGTAATTGGAAATTGCATATTGTAGTAGTAAAAAAGATGATGCCCTATTTTCACAGTGCCGGACATTTACACTATGCTAAATGTGCTCATCTTTATTTACATTTGATGGAGGCTTTACATAATAAAATGTTAGCTCTAGATTTTCAGAGATCTACAAGAGTTGGTTACTTTGCAATTAGGCGTAGTGACAGATTCTGGTTAGGATTTTCAAATGATATGTGTATTGAGCAGATTTTGATGCGTAACTTGAAAGCAATTGGTGGACTTACTTGTGGTCGGGGAATAACAGATTCAATCGTACAGATGTGGGTGTCATCAGCTGCAATTGGTTTTGAGATTTCTGAGGCTTTATCAGAGGCTTTATCAATGTTTACTGGGGTCAATGTAAAAAATGTTCTGCTGAACACAGAATCTGGAAAATCTCGAATATCAAGAGATAATGAAGATCTTAGCAAGTTTATTATCTGGCTAAAAGAACATAGTCCATTTCGTCAGTTATCAGGACAGTTAGTTAACATCTCAAATGGGCAGGTAGCAGACCAAACAATAACATGTGATAGAGCACTGGAAATAGGAAAAGAAACCACCAGTTCACTTTCAGGAAGTAACTTTTCTGATGTTCACCTGCAGCGAAAGGGGAAACTTGTTCCTTTGTCTAAACTAACATCAGGCACAATAAAGATGCTTGATAAAAATGTATTATTGAGCATCCAACAAGAACTCTTACACAGAATGTTTTGCCTGGATGTTAGTAAAAACGGAAATAAAAGAGTAATTGAGTAGGAGCTAGCAAGTGTACCTCCATCATTATTTGACTCCTCACAGTTGAAGAAAGGAACAAAGTCTTTCTTTTTGAATGCCTTTTGCTCCCAGGAAGAGACTTTATTTTCACCTTCTAAGCCATAATATGTTCTACACGGTGGATATCTGCTTCACTCTGTCCCTTGGCGAAAACAAGCAACATTTGGTCAGACACTGGATTTGCATGTAAGCTATGATAAGAGTCATTATGGAAAACGCTGCAGTGTAGTTTCTGATTGGCATCAGGAGAGAGAGACACTACTAAAACAGTTGCGCAAGAGCGCCGAACAGCAAAGAGAACTTCAAGAAATTACACCAGCCACTATTCCACAAGTAAACCGAAGAAATAAACGCACCCTAATTATTTTGTTATGCTTAAAAAAAAAAAAAAAAACAAAGGTTATTCAGTTCTACAAGCTGAAAGTGATGCAGATACTGTTATTATCAAAGTTGCTCTTGATCACGCTAAAGAAAAATATGCAACTGTTGTTGGGCAGGATACTGATTTGCTTGTGCTTTTAACTGCTTTAGCTAATAAAAATTTTGAAATTTGGTATCTTAAACCAGGAAAATCAGGTAGCACTCACAAATTGTACAACATTCAGACAGAGAAAACACATATGGGTGAGCTGTGACATTTTGGTTTTTGATTATGCCGTGAGTGAGTCTCGCACGACATCTGCACTACAAAAAATGTAAAATTAAAGCACTTAGGCTTCTGCAAAATAATCAAGGTTTGTGAAAGCAAATGAAAATATTCAATCAGAACGATGCCAGCAGGGATGCTATAAAAGATGCCTGTGAAAAGTTTATTCTTAAATGGTATGGGTCTAAATCAAAGTCATTAAATGCGCTCATGTATTTCATGTATAATAGAATTATTGCAAAGAAGGAATTAAGTACATCTTTTAAGTTGGCTTCATTACCGCAAACCAGCGCAGCTGTAGAACAACACTCCTATAAAATGTACAGGAATGGCTTAGAAACTGCTTGGACCCAACAAAATTGGGTTGGTCAATGAGAGGAAAATCACTGAAACCTGTCCCCACTACCAAAGAAGCGGTTTCTTTGAAACTCCTGAACCTGGTTTCGTGCAATTGTAAAGTTTCATGCAACAATAGGTGCAAATGTGTGCAATTCGGTATGAACTGCTCAGTGATGTGTGGTGAGTGCCAAGGAAGTAATTGTGAAAACTCAGTTGAAATAATTTTAGAAGAACCAGAGTACTGAGCTGGAAAGTCGTGAAATAACATGCTTGAAAATGTGTATAGCATTTTTGATATTCATAGGATAATTTATTATTAGACTATTTGTTGACAACTGTGATGTAATATAAGAGTAAGGTTCTATATTTCTAGAAAATTTGAAAAAAATATGTCATTTCAGTATTCCATAAAAGGAAAAGAATAAGAATGTATTGATTCTACTTTTGCAGATGAACATTATCATTATTATTTTTTCAGTATTAGCAAAATATTAAAATGGTTAATACTTGGTATTGCATAAACCAAACTGAATTGAAAAGTTTGGTTTCATTTAAATTGGATATTGTCTATTATTATTTTGATGATATACTATCAAAAATGTCTATAAACACTGAAATAATGACCGTAAATATTTCATGAAGTTGATAGTTTCACATATATGTAATATTAGTTTTTAAACAGTTATTAATTTTTCCGGTATAACCTGATAATACTTACTGTTTTGTGATCAAGCATATGGGAAACATAAGGTTTCCACCGTAACTTTTTATTTTTCATCCTACAAAAAATAAATTTTGTGAGAAATAATTCGTAATTCTTGCATATTTTCTGTAACTCTAACGGTTTAGAAGATAGAGATGAAAATACGAAAATCGGCCGCCATTTTCCAATATGGCGGCTAGAGCATAGCTTCAATATATAAGGATTTTTAATATTTTCAAGTTTGAATTTCTTGCAAATTAGTTAGGTCGATTTTCCTAAAATTCCTCGACTGTG
Organism: Macrobrachium rosenbergii; assembly: GCF_040412425.1. Taxonomy (NCBI): domain Eukaryota; kingdom Metazoa; phylum Arthropoda; class Malacostraca; order Decapoda; family Palaemonidae; genus Macrobrachium; species Macrobrachium rosenbergii. The sequence continues at coordinate 8,764,755 of NC_089764.1, read as the reverse complement.
TGTCATACAACTCACTCGTTTTCCACTGTATTTTGTTATTCTTTGTAAAATCATTTATTTAAACTGTCTTACCGCTCACTTCATTTTTAATGATTTCCGTTTTACCTTATGCTTTCATTCTCGCACTATCCCGCTTTCATATTCCATGTTAATTGTTCTGTTAACGTTAATTGCTAAGTCGTTATCTCGTATGCAATTTTACTTGCGGTTTTATTGAAGTTATTTCGTTTTATATTCTTTCACAAATATAGTATCATTCTCACTTTCATTCGCTCTCTTCCTCGTGTTCTTTTATGGTCGGTGTTATGAGAATAGCTGATTCTCCTTTTAGTGATAATATATATATATATATATATATATATATATATATATATATATATATATATATATATATATATATATATATATATATATATATATATATATATATAATATATATATATATATATATATATATATATATATATATATATATATATATATATATATATATATATATATATATATATATATATATATATATATATATATATATATATATATATATATATATATATATATATATATATATATATATATATATATATATATATATATATATATATATATATATATATATATATATATATATATATATATATATATATATATATATATATATATATATATATATATATATATATATATATATATATATATATATATATATATATATATATATATATATATATATATATATATATATATATATATATATATATATATATATATATATATATATATATATATATATATATATATATATATATATATATATATATATATATATATATATATATATATATATATATATATATATATATATATATATATATAGAAATCATCAACACACAATCACATGTGGAACAGAAATAAATTTCTGACTCATGGGATCGAACCCAGGTCTCTCAGGTGGAAAACAAGGGCGTTACCACTGGGCCATACAAGTCTAAAGAAGTTGGAACCTGAGAACAACTGCACCAAAGAATTACCTGAGCAAGCTAACTGCTTGCAACTGCCCAATGAATTTTGGGCAAGCTAACTGCCATACCACTTCCAACTTCCCGACTCAGCAATGACCCAATAGACAACATTTCATTCGAATTATCCCTTCTGAGTGAATAAGATAGAAATCATCAACACACAATCACGTGTGGAACAGAAATGAATTTCTGACTCGTCGGGATCGAACCCAGGTCTCTCAGGTGGAAAGCAAGGGCGTTACCACTGGGCCATACAAGTCTAAAGAAGTTGGAACCTGAGAGCAACTGCACCCAGGAATTACCTGGGCAAGCTAACTGCTTGCATACCAAGTGATTTCCCCAACTTCCCGACTCAGCAATGACCCAATAGACAACATTTCATTCGAATTATCCCTTCTGAGTGAATAAGATGAAATCATCAACACACAATCACGTGTGGAACAGAAATAAATTTCTGACTCACGTCGGGATCAGACCCAGGTCATATATATATATATATATATATATATATATATATATATATATATATATATATATATATATATATATATATATATATATATATATATATATATATATATATATATCTCAGGTGGAAAGCAGGGGCGTTACCACTGGGCCATACAAGTCTAAAATTGTTGGAACCACACCAGGCAACTGCAGGAATTACCTGGGCAAGCTAACTGCTTGCATGTATACCAGTGATTTTCCCCAACTTATATGACTCAGCAATGACCCAATAGACAACATTTCATTCGAATTATCCCTTCTGAGTGAATAAGATAGAAATCATCAACACACAATCACGTGTGGAACAGAAATAAATTTCTGACTCACGTCAGGATCATATACCAGGTCTCTCAGGTGGAAAGCAAGGGCGTTACCCACTGGGCCATACAAGTCTAAAAAGTTGGAACCTGAGAGCAACTGCCCAAGGAATTACCTGGGCAAGCTAACTGCTTGCATACCATATATATATTTTCACAACTTCCCGACTCAGCAATGACCCAATAGACAACATTTCATTCAAATTATCCCTTCTGAGTGAATAAGATAGAAATCATCAACACACAATCACGTGTGGAATAGAAATAAATTTCTGACTCACGTCGGGATCGAATCCAGGTCTCTCAGGTGGAAAGCAAGGGCGTTACCCACTGGGCCATACAAGTCTAAAGAAGTTGGAAACCTGAGCAACTGCACCCAAGGAATTACCTGGGCAAGCTAACTGCTTGCATACCAGCGAGTTTTCCCCAACTTCCCGACTCAGCAATGACCCAATAGACAACATTTCATTCGAATTATCCCTTCTGAGTGAATAAGATAGAAATCATCAACACACAATCACGTGTGGAACAGAAATAAATTTCTGACTCACGTCGAGATCAGACCCAGGTCTCTCAGGTAGAAAGGAAGGGCGTTACCCACTGGGCCATACAAGTCTAAAGAAGTTGGAACCTGAGAACAACTGCACCAAGGAATTACCTGGGCAAGCTAACTGCTTGCATACCAGCCAGTTTTCCCCAACTTCCCGACTCAGCAATGACCCAATAGACAACATTTCATTCAATTATCCCTTCTGAGTGAATAAGATGAAATCATCAACACACAATCACGTGTGGAACAGAAATAAATTTCTGACTCACGTCGGGATCGAACAGGTCTCTCAGGTGGAAAGCAAGGGCGTTACCCACTGGGCCATACAAGTCTAAAAGAAGTTGGAACCTGAGAGCAACTGCCCAAAGGAATTACCTGGGCAAGCTAACTGCTTGCATACCAGCAGTTTTCACAACTACACTCAGCAATGACCCAATAGACAACATTTCATTCGAATTATCCTTCTGAGTGAATAAGATAGAAATCATCAACACACAATCACGTGTGGAACAGAAATAAATTTCTGACTCGTCAGGATCGAACCAGGTCTCTCAGGTGGAAAGCAAGGGCGTTACCCACTGGGCCATACAAGTCTAAAAGAAGTTGGAACCTGAGAGCAACTGCACCCAGGAATTACCTGGCAAACTAACTGCTTGCATACCAGAAGGATTTTCCCCCAACTTCCCCGTGTGACTCAGCAATGACCCAACAGACAACATTTCATTCGAATAGTCGCTTCGTGATGAATAAGATAGAAATCATCAACACACAATCACGTGTGGAACAGTTGAAAATAAATTTCTGACTCACCTTCGTCGCAATGGATCGAACCGAGGTAGAACACAAACGCCCTTGCTTTCACCTGAGAGACCTGGGGTTCGATCCCGACGAGTCAGAATTTTATTTCTGTTCCACACGTGATTGTGTGTTGATGATTTCTATCTTTATTCACTCAGAAGGGATAATTTGAATGAAATGTTGTCTATTGGTCATTACTGAGTCGAAGTTGGGGAAAACTGCTGGTATGCAAGCAGTTAGCTTCTGCCCAGGTAATTCCCTTGGCAGTTGCTCTCAGGTTCCAACTTCTTTTAGACTTGTATGGCCCAGTGGGTAACGCCCTTGCTTTCCACCTGAGAGACCTGAGTTCGATCCCGACGTGAGTCAGAAATTTATTTCTGTTCCACACGTGATTGTGTGTTGATGATTTCTATCTTATTCACTCAGAAGGGATAATTCGAATGAAATGTTGTCTATTGGGTCATTGCTGAGTCGGGAAGTTGGGGAAAACTCGCTGGTATGCAAGCAGTTAGCTTGCCCAGGTAATTTTTGGGTGCAGTTGCTCTCAGGTTGCAACTTCTTTTAGACTTTGTATGGCCCAGTGGGTAACGCCTTTTGCTTTCCACCTGAGAGACCTGGTTCGATCCCGACGAGTCAGAAATTTATTTCTGGTTCCACACGTGATTGTGTGTTGATGATTTCTATCTTATTCACTCAGAGGGGATAATTCGAATGAAATGTTGTCTATTGGGTCATTGCTGAGTCGGGAAGTTGGGGAAAACTTCGCTGGTATGCAAGCAGTTAGCTTGCCCAGGTAATTCTTTTGCGCAGTTGCTCAGGTTCCAACTTCTTTTAGACTTGTATGGCCCAGTGGGCAACGCCCTTGCTTTCCACCTGAGAGACCTGGGTCTGATCCTCGACGTGAGTCAGAAATTTATTTCTGTTCCACACGTGATTGTGTGTTGATGATTTTCATCTTATTCATTCAGAAGGGATAATTCGAATGAAATGTTGTCTATTGGGTCATTGCTGAGTCGGGAAGTTGTTGAAAATTCGCTGGTATGCAAGCAGTTAGCTTGCCCAGGTAATTCCTTGGGCGCAGTTGCTCAGGTTCCAACTTCTTTAGACTTGTATGGCCCAGTGGGTAACGCCTCTTGCTTTCCACCTGAGAGACCTGGGTTCGATCCCGACGTGAGTCAGAAATTTTATTTCTGTTCCACACGTGATTGTGTGTTGATGATTTCATCTTATTCACTCAGAAGGGATAATTCGAATGAAATGTTGTCTATTGGGTCATTGCTGAGTCGGGAAGTTGGGGAAACTCGCTGGTATGCAAGCAGTTAGCTTGCCCAGGTAATTCTTTTTGGGTGCAGTTGCCTCAGATTCCAACTCTTTAGGCTTGTATGGCCCAGTGGTAACGCCCTTGCTTTCCACCTGAGAGACCTGGGTTCGATCCCGACGTGAGTCAGAAATTTATTTCTGTTCCACACTGATTGTGTGTTGATGATTTCTATCTTATTCACTCAGAAGGGATAATTCGAATGAAATGTTGTCTATTGGGTCATTGCTGAGTCGGGAAGTTGGGGAAAACTCCGGTGGTATGCAAGCAGTTAGCTTGCCCAGGTAATTCCAGGTGCAGTTGCTCTCAGGTTCCAATCCTCTTTTAGACTTGTATGGCCCAGTGGTAACACCCTTGCTTTCCACCTGAGAGACCTGGGTTCGATCCCGACGTGAGTCAGAAATTTATTTCTGTTCCACACGTGATTGTGTGTTGATGATTTCTATCTTATTCACTCAGAAGGGATAATTCGAATGAAATGTTGTCTATTGGGTCATTGCTGAGTCGGGAAGTTGGGGAAAACTCGCTGGTATGCAAGCAGTTAGCTTGCCCAGGTAATTCCTTGGTTGCAGTTGCTCTCAGGTTCCAACTTCTTTTAGACTTGTATGGCCCAGTGGGTAACGCCCTTGCTTTCCACCTGAGAGACCTGGGTTCGATCCCGACGTGAGTCAGAAATTTATATATATATATATATATATATATATATATATATATATATATATATATATATATATATATATATATATAAATTGAAGATTGAGTTTTTGATGAGCGCAATGGAATTGGTACTTTTATCAAGTTCCATACAAAATTATGAACTCTGTTGTTCAGGGTGAATTTCTTTAGCAACGATAATCCTTAATCATTTAGAACACTAATCCTTAAATACTTTTTTTTTTTTTATTATGGGGCGGTGGGTTGCATGGAAGCATACTGCTGTCTCCGAGAAAGGTCAGGTGGGTCGTGGAGGAGAGTGTCAGCAACAGACATCTCAGATAACGTCGGCTCCCTTATCAGCACTGACCCTCAGGTCACCATTTTTCCAAAGGGACAATCACCGTTTGTCTTCGATCTTCAAGTTGGTCTGGCATCTTTATCTCTTGACGCTTAATTTCTCCTTATCTGGAAAAGCAACGCGATTTTTTTTCTATTACAGAAACCCGTTGGGGTGTGATTTGCATACTGACCCTGTATTTTTTAATTAATTTACGGAATACTGAGGTGGGAAACCACTAATTTTTCGTTTAAAAGTTCTAACTTTAATATGAATTTAAAATATTTCCTTACGTCTTGCATTTTCCCTTAAACTAACTGGGATTAAGCCGGAGAATTTTTACAGTAGATCTATATCTTAAGTAAATGGCTCTTTTATGATGCAAATAATACTTAGGATTTAGTATCGAAAATGTGTTTTTTCATTTGGACGTCCATAGTATTTTCAACTTCCATTTTACTTAAGCAATATGCACATCTAAGAACTTTTCCCTATTTAGTTGTAGCTCCACTTTATATTTTTTTCCCAGCCATGTTCCATTCTATAGAAGTTTGCTAGATCAGTCAACAGAATTCTTGTTAGTACAATAATAATATACTCTTCTTGAAAGCAATGTCGACCCTGACAATTCAGTCCATTCAAGAAAGGTAATGGTTGAGTTTAATTTAGAGCAGGTCAATTTCACAATGGACTTCAGGGCAAGTAACCCAAATCACCTTCATTCAGATGATAATGAAATACCGATATTTAAAGTGATGGAAAAGGATAATCAAGCCTTTGGAAAAGATATATTGAGGGTACCCACCAGAACTCCTCCATTCAGAGAAAAGGAAATCTAAAAATGCTATTTTTTTTTTTTCATTTTGTCTATCCCAAACAGGAATATTCAAATGAACAGTCCCGCTTTCATTCCGGAACGTAAAAAAGGAAGCAGAGTACGAAGAGGATGCTTTTCAATAAATAAGCCCTTCCAGGAATCGATCTCACTGTACCATTGGAAAAGCGCACGTCTTAAAGCCACCCGTCCTTTGATGTGAAAGACGGCCTAAAACTAGAGGAATCTGGAAGCTCAACCAATTTGTTGAGACAGAGAAAAAGATATATTTCTTTGAAAACAAAACTAAAAGTTAAAACAATAAAATTGGAGAGGTTGAAATTACATACATGACTTCACACACACACACATCTTCGAAATTGATCTACGAGATTATAACGCAAAATGAATTAGCAAGATAGAGTCATACCCAAATGATTCTGAAAAAGCAGACTTAAATATCGATGGATGAAGCAAAATCCTTATTACCTGAAGATAAAACAGTGAAACGCATCTCAAAATACGTTATGGTTTAATGTAATAGACTGTAATGCACGTGTCAGTACAAAATGAAAAATAATCTGAAAGGTTAAAAAAAATTTATCTGCACTGAGAAAAAGAGGTACTTTATAAAGGTAATCCCTGTAACGAAAGGAAAAGATAAGATAATGATGTAAAAAAAAATCACGTTTACCAAATTACTCAGCGTAATAAAATATGGATTAGAGACAAGTATGATTAAACAAAGAAGACAATAACAAAATAATCATTAAAGTAGAGATTAAAAATAGAGGCTTTTTAAGATAGCCAATAAAGTTTAAAATAATGAGAAGATGTTTGATTCAATCCTAGCACGCATGAAAAATTTAATGCACGCAGCTAAAGAGGAATATGTCTAAATGCAGTCTTTCTTTTATATGCTATTAATATTCCTAACACAGTTATATTGTCAATTTGATTTCCATCATTCCTGAAGTGAAAACAAGAGAGGAAATGCGGCTCCCGTGTAGTGACTTATATTCTAATTAAATAAGTGACGCCAGATTAAGCTGCAAGCATTGGGAGTTGCTCATAAATAAAATTACATTTCACATACCACCACATAAATATCCATATCAGAAAAGAAAATGTATCTCGATTTTTTTTTCTTAGTATTTATTTAGAACAGTCTGTGAATACAAGATAATTTTAACTTTATTTGTAGTGTTCGGCAACAAGAGAATGATTTTATAATGAATTCTAAATTAATATTTTGATAACCCTTTGAATTTAATGATATCTGAATGAAATTAGAAGTTAAATCTACTGTAACTAATAATAACCGGAAGAATGAGTTAAGGATAAACACGCAGCTAAAACAAAATAACATTCTCTCCAAACAACCACGTTTAAGAAAAGAAATACTCGATACGATTTCCTCCAAACACTGAAAAGAATTATAACCCAATCAACTTCTTGTAGAAGTTTACAGCCTTGAAAGTTTCTCGAATTTTAAACTACATGGCACAATCGCCGAGAAAGAGAATATCAAGGTAAACAACCCCAGTTTCATCTTCTATTTCTCCCTCTTCTTCTTCTCCTCCAGACCGAGAGGCCCGACCGCCTCGGTCCCTCTGCACCCGCTGTAAGGCTGGGCAAACACACTCAGTCTCGTTAGTGTGGAAAGGACGACGAGAAGTTTCCAAGAAGAAATGGAGACAATCAAATCTTTATATTCAAATGGTATTCCTGGGACACGCACCTCCATCCAAATCCTTTTGTTTAGTGCTATACAAACTGCAAAACAGTAGACTCGTGTACTGAAGAAGAGAAAAGCACCATCATTCAATAGGCGAACGCGGTATTTTGCTCTAAGAGAAAACAAATGAATTGTTTATCATTGTAGCAGTTACGAGAAATTTGCAGCTAACTCTAAAATCCACTTTCTAACTTATAATTCCAAAGAAGCTAATAATCACTGACAAACAGAAATGCAAATAAGCCATCCGGTCGACTTGGTTAATCAGGACTAATATTTCCGCGCCTCCATTCTGAGTTCCAACTATTCCCACGCGCCGTGGGAATTGCGGCGACAATAATAGTGCAGGATATTAGCGAAATTGCTCCAGTGTACCCTATCTGCGCCGTGTTTGGACAAACACAGGAGAATAGCGCTGCTGGCAATTGAACATAAACAGTCATTATTACTCTAAATATTATTATGGCATATTCCTCTGAATACGCACACTTTCAGGTACGAAGAATCCAGCCTGTGGCAATGTCTTTAGGCAATAACACGGGACATAAGGCAAACTGGCTTTACGAATATTCGCTATCTTTTCAAGAAAATGTAAATATTGCAAATATATCATGAAGAAAGAAGACCCTTTTTTTTATTGCTTTTTCACAATTACCTCATCCACCCATCAAATTTCCAATACTATTCATTCGAGCTTGAATGAAGAGGTAAACTATAGTTGATGGGAATTCTTTTATTAGAAAGAAAGAAAATATAATAAGAAAGAAAACATAATACAGCTAACTTAGATCCTAACAAAGAAGTCTCTTGCTGGAATTTGAGAGAAGGTATGAGAAATTCGCTGGGGTTCCTCCCGGCTATTGCAGAAGTACTGGGAAATATCTGTTCATACAAAAGTTTATACTGAATTTCAATATCCCTTCCTGAAGACCCCTTGCCCGTTCTCAAGAAATATTACTTTATATATGACTGAAATCAAAGGAACACGAAAAATAAAGTAGGGTGTAACATCTGACCCGGTTCGTTTTTAGTTTATAAATCTTCAAATGTTAAGGGTTTGGTTATTAGTATCTGTCTATCTAATTATTGTTTCTGTCTGCATATAAGGAATTCCACGAAAAGATGTGATGAAAAAAATTATCGGCAACTGGAAAATCACCAGCATTAGGAATCAAACAGCATCAATATTCTGTAACGTATGGCCAAATATCAAATGGATTATTTGTAAATTTGTGATATTTTAATCTTTCTGTGAAATGGTTGAAGCAAGATCTAGTTTCATGCAACGACACTTGACAGGAATGTCACCAAATCCTATTTTATCAACCTAATATTGGTAGCATTTTAAAATTAAGCCTTGGATTGTTTAAACTTTATGTCTACAAAAGTTTTTGATAAATATAAGTAAAGATATACATATATATATATATATATATATATATATATATATATATATATATATATATATATATATATATATATATATATATATATATATATATATATATATATATATATATTAGCTATTTTTATGAATTGGGTGTTTTTGTGGTTAGCTTTGACATAGTTCTTCCTACACTGACAATTCTAAACAGTTTCTCAGTTATACTCGTGCGATGTTTAAATAAACGTGAAAGCGCCTCGTACTAAACTTGTGCATGTCATTTCCTGTGATATTCAGTTACACTAAAAACACCTACTGCTTCTGTGATTACACACCCACATACACACACACACATTGTATATATATATATATATATATATATATATATATATATATATATATATATATATATATATATATATATATATATATATATATATATACATATGTGTTTATGTGTATGTATATTTCCTGACATATGAAAAATAAAACAAAGAGTACTTCTGATATATCAAGCGTATGATGATATTGCAAGATCACTTGTATCTTGGTATCAATATTGATAAAATAGGTACCCGACTAAGACATGAATAGAAAAAGAAAGAAACATTTGCGGTTTGTGATAGCGAAATCAGAGACATTTTTACGATTTTCATGAAAAAATGCAGTTTGATTTGCACGAAAGTTACCAAACCTCCAGTCGACGAGGTTGCACAATCTGTTCATTGATAATAACATTTAAATACAGTATATTGTTTATATTTGTGTGGACTAACATACAGTGCGTAAAGTGCGAATTAGGGAGCATCATCATATACAGTACTTCACACCATATATATCGTTTGAAGATCGTTAAGAAAATTATGATCAAAGAACCGTAACTCAGTAGGCCAAAACAGATGATCAACAGCAATATCGAAGTGAGTAAAAAAAAAGGTTTGGACCAAGAAACAACTGCAGATACCAGGGGAAAAAATTTTAAAGTAGAATCTGAGGAGGTGATTGTGATGTTAATGTAGATAAAGGAACGGGAAAGAGTGAAAGCTATGATGTTGCATGAACACAGGAAAAGGTTGCCCTGGGGATTAATTCAATTAAAGGTTACTCGCAGGAGTAGCAGAGGAGATCCAGATCCTTAATTGGAAAGAGAATGGGATGGGGACATTATATTTCCTCAACTATTTTCTGTGTGTAGCAAAAGGATGGATAAAGCCTTCGAGGACGATAAGAAATGGGTCTGAATAAGAAAAGGAGCTTTCGAGCCATGTGACTTACGTGTAATCAGGATTTGCTAGCAAGGAAAAATAGGTATTACCACGAAGGATAATTGTACTGGAACTGAAAACATCAAATCAAAGCGCACAGGCACAAATATAAAAATAGGCTAGGACGGAAAATTACGATTATGAGTCTAAGCATAGGGCAGATTTTAAACAACTTTGAGGGAGATTCGTTCTTCTAATAATTTATTGTTTTAGGAAGAAATTTCTCACTGTATATTTTGCATTTTGCTTATATACATAAGGACATAGACAACAACAACACACATTATATATATATATATATATATATATATATATATATATATATATATATATATATATATATATATATATATATATATATATATATATATATATATGTGTGTGTGTGTGTGTGTGTGTGTGTGTGTGTGCGTGTGCGTATGCACACACGCACAGTATGTACTCGTACATATAATCTGCAGCTCGTTTACTATTGCAACTCCTTCTTTAATTATTTATGATTAACCTGTTTACCTTGCGTTTACCTTAAATTTTCCCAATTATTGCCTCTACGAAAAAACTCGCAGTAAATTTGCCTTAAAGATCCTAAAAGCTTCTTTATGTGGTGAGATTAATAAAACTCGTTTTCAATCGCGAATGGGTACTAAAGATATGAAATATTTCCCGACAGTAGGTATTGCCCTTTTTTGCAAAAATACTTTTGCCTAATTGAAGTAAATTTCTGGAATTAATACCTAAAAGTGAGGATTGTATCTTAATTTTGTTTGAAAGTTTTCCATGCTTTTTACATGGACGTATTGTCAATACAACTTTGTATGCATGCTGGGAGGATGTTTCCAGTTAATAGAACGTTCTAAAACTAATTTTACCCGTATTTCCATGTTCAGTTCTTCCAGTGACACACACCAATATATCAATCTATCTGTTTTTTTAAATTTTGGACTGGTGGCATCATTCGAAGTCACTTGAATTTCATAAAAAATAAAAAGATGCCGAGTTTTGACAGAATTATACACGAGAACGGCTGACCCAAGTATGTAAGGTATATCAGGATGAGAGAAAAGTTCCAGAGAAGTAGGTTAGAGAAATCATTTCTCTGTAAAAGGGTAAAAGTGATAGAGGAAACTGTAAGAAGTTTAGTGGCATACGTTACTGGCAGGGGACAGCGAAGAGAAACTACAAAGAACAGGGAGCGAGGGTGAACTTAATCTCGCGAAAGAGAAAATATTTAGAGGCGTTTGCTGAAAGATCTGTCGTGGCTCTGTTAGTCTAAGAATTAAATCAAGTAACTTAGTTATTTGTCATGATAGGATATCTCCCAGTGTTGATAAGGGTATTAAGGTAGTAACCTCGTGGTAAAAGGTCTGCTGAAGATTTGAACAGAAGACTTATTTCTTCTTGATCCAGGTTTTGGAAGGGGAAAAGCTTGTCTGTGTATGTGTATATATGTATGTATGTATGTGTATATATATATATATATATATATATATATATATATATATATATATATATATATATATATATATATATATATATATATATATAAATATATATATATAAATATATATATGTATATATGTATATATATATATATATATATATATATATATATATATATATATATATATATATATATATATATATATATATATATATATATATATATATATATATATATATATATATATATATATATATATATATATATATATATATATATATATATGTGTGTGTGTGTGTGTGTGTGTGTGTGTGTGTGTGTGTGTGTGTGTACACAGAGAGAGAGAGAGAGAGAGAGAGAGAGAGAGAGAGCAAATGAAGGTATGAACTTATGTAGATGAAAACACATCGAGTATTAATGTCTTTGTCGTATCGCCGAGACGGTAACAGGATGCATATGGTTTGGTATTGAAGCGAATGGGAATAATAACGAGCTTGCACATTGTGGTCGATTCGATTATGCTAATACGGAGCAGTTTGCTATGATAGATCCAGTGAGGTGGAGGAGAATTCGCTATCAAATTGATGGGCTTTGAATTATTTATTTAATGAAGAGAGAATAAATAATTTGCAAAGAAAGTTGTTATAAATCCTGCTTTTAAGCAACGAATGCAGTTCGCTATGATAGATCGTGTAAGGTGCAGGAGAATTCCTTATAAAGCTAATTAGATGTGAATTCAAGCGGTTTTGTACTAAGCGAAGAAAGTCAGAAAATGCTCGGCATTAGTGTTTGCTTTTAAGCAACATTTCTCGAAAATCTCTTCAGGCGAATAAATAAATCTTTTAGGCTGGACTCGAATTCGATCCAGAATAGTTATTATTGGCATTGCCATCTGCATTTTCTTTTCATTTTTCTCTTATTTGGTCATATAACAATTTATGCAAGACAATGTTTACTGAGTTTATTGTTTACCTTATGCTAGTTTAACGATTTATTTAGGTTTCCATTTATTCAATCCTACACTTCAATACTTATAGAATCTGCTGGTCACTTTTTACAAGATACTTAGGTAATCCCAATAGCCACAATGCCCTCTTAACCTATCAAATTCTTCACACTTTTGGATACGTTTGTCGCTACAAAGCCTGAGTCGTGCACCTCAGAGCTGACGTTTTATTATTTAATGAAAAATCAAGGTACGCAGACGTTCGGCCAACATTTTCAAGGATAAATGACCTTAGCATCTCCAATTAATTTGACACCATCTGACTCAAGAATCAGTTATGAGATTTTCAAGTATGTTATTAACATCTAGGAACAATATAGCACGGTTCATACGTGTCTTGATCAGTTAACTTGGCAATACAGTGTCATTTGGAAGCTTGCCCGTCATTTGTGTTAGAAGATGCTGACAAGCGTATTTATTGCAATACTCAACTTACACCAGACCCTTCATTAAATTAAATTCAGATGAGAAAGTAAAAAGAGACTATATTATTCTTACTTCTGTTGCCCATATATTGATACATCTACATCTCTATTATTTAGCAGGGTGTGATCAAGACGAGAAGTATGATCCTAAAGTGAAACTTTATTAATAGAATACTGCAGAATTTGTACGATTTGCTGGTCAATCAGCTGCCAGGAAACTCCCACAGCAACCAGCAAACCAATAATATACATGCATTTGATATCAGTCGCTATGCCTTATATACAAACGAAAATCAGATGTATCATGGGAACCGGCGCCATCCTGTCGGCTTAACGTGTCGCCTTGGAGAACAGCGTGGGAACCACGGCAAGGGAGCCACGTGGCACAATACCCCCCTCCCCCGTGAAAGTTGACCAGGGCATTGCAGAGGGTGTCCTGCCCTTGGAAACTGGACTGGAGGAGTGATGTCGCTGAGCAAGCACGCTGGTGTCAGGCAGTTGCTGGCATCCCAATCTGTCGTGCCACGGATGTCAATGAGGAAGGCTTTCTGCTTGCGGTGGATGACCCGGTAGGGGCCAGTGTAAGGATGGGTCAGATGCGGTCGAACGGCATCGGTTCTAATGAACACATGTGTTGCAGTGTGTAGATTCTTTGGGATAAAGGTCTTGTTTTCTGGCTTATTGAATGGGCGGCAAGGGGGAATTCAAGCAGATCACCATGCATCATCTCAGCTGCTGAGAGGTCAAGACCCTCTTTAGGTGTGGTCTGAAAGCCGAGAATGACCCACGGAAGCTGAGAGTACCAGGTTGAGGAGGCACAGAAAGACATCAGGGCTGCTTTTAAGGTGAGGTGGAACCTCTCGACCATGCCATTGGATTTGGGATGGTAGGTGGTTGTGTGATGCAACTGGGTGCCAAGGAGGCAGCTTAGGGACATCAGAGCTGTGACGTGAAGGTAGTACCTTTATTGGAGGTGATGTGATCACGTACACCAAATCTGGAAACCTATGATGAGAGGAAAGCACTGGCACATGCTGCTGCTGATGGCATCCGTCATGGGGCAGCATCGAGCCATCTTGTCGAGTGGTCAACTATTGTGAGTAGGTAACGATGCCCTTCAGAGCGCAGAAGGGGGTTCCTACAATGTCGTTGTGGACATGGGAGAAACAGCGTTGAGGATGGTGAAAGGAACCCACACCTGAATTTGTGTGACACTGAATTTTGGAGAGCTAGCAGGAAGAACATTCATGGGCCCACGGCTTTGCATCTTTCTATGTGGCTGTGGGATCCATGGGCATGGGCAGCTGGTGCTGACATCACAGAGGATGGAGGTAGAGCAGTTGTCGTTGAGGGGAATGTTGTGCCATTGCAGAGACGTTAACGAGGTCTTGCAGGCGTTGAGCTCTGGGTCCCTCTGTTGCTTGGCTACCAGCTGCTTGTAACCAAGGTGAGGTGTACTGCATCAATGGAGATTCTGGAGAGGGTGTCAGTGACGGGGTTGTGTTTCCCAGGGATGTGATGAAGGTTGCAGTTCTGCTCGGCGATCGTTGACAAGTGGCGGCGCTGACCAGGTGACCAGGGACCAGATTGTTGGTTTATAGAATGCAGAGTAAAAGTGAGTTTCCCATACCAGAACCATCACAATCGGAGGTTAGAGGTCCGAACATAATTGTGAAGTTAACCTATGGCGTCATGAGGCTCCACCCACATTGAAGAGACGTTTACATAAGGGGAAAACGTCTCTTCACTGTGGCTCTGCCCACTTGCCGATGACATATTCACTAACTGATACTAGTACCCACCCTAGGCTTCAGTAATGTCAATGATGGCAAGCAGGATTTGTCATCGTCCCTTTGATTGCATTATCATTCTCAAAAATTTTATTATTATTATTATTATTATTATTATTATTATTATTATTATTATTATTATTATTATTATTATTATTATTTTGTGGAGGTTTCATCACATCTTCCACAGCAATTGTTGGGACTAAGTTGTTAGCTTGGAATTCTTCCCTTCTTTCTTGATATTCGTATCGTTTCTACGTTACAAATATTTCACTGTATGTAATTCATTCACATAATGAACCAGTCTATATCTCATTTGTTAGATCTATATCTATTCAGGGCGGGAATACAAAAAAAGAAAAAAACCATCCGTTTTGTTTACATCAGGTTTCGACACTATAGCCTTCTATTTGCAGCAAGTCAGGAGCGGTCACTAGAAGTAGAATTAAAATGAAAAACAATGGTACCTCATTTCCCTCAACTGTCAGAGGTGTAAAGGTCAACGCCATTGTTTTATTTCGGTAAATGTAATCCATTACTATTTTTCTTTGTTTTTTATATCATGCAGCACCCGAACAGCGCTCGTACACTTGCTGCAAATAAAAGGTAATGGGAGGAGTCAAGATTTTGAGGGAAAGCTATTATTCACCTACTTAATATCAGTCAAATGTAACACGATTTATATTGATATGCATGCAAAGGGAAATATATTGAAATCAGTTTGAATGAGCAACGTATTGTTATAGTCATTGCGTTTTAATAAATATGTTTTAGATGTACAAATAAAACGTGTAACACTGTACATAATTTATTTACAAAATGTCTTCATCGTCACTCTCGACGAAGAGGTTACCATCCCCATCCTCATCGTCGCTAGCGATGTGATTGATGACTGGTTCCACGCTCTCATGGATATTGCCCGTCTTCCAGTACTCCTCAAAATCACGGGATTGTCTAACAGCTCCTGCCACACTTCTGGGGTGGCCAAGTAGCTATTACGCACTATAGAAATAATTGCCTACTCACTCTATAGTAAATCTCGTCACGGGTCTTCTTGCTTGTATACAAAGTGGCAAGCCATATCACAAATGCAGTGTTGCAACCACGGGAATAATTCCATATCCTGCTGGCCATTATTGAATTTGTTGAATCCTAGACTGTGTAGTATATCCATTCATCGCCTATCTGGCGAATGGGCAGAGCCTCTTGACGTCATATTATGTTTACGTCACGAATTGTTTTAGAATCTTGTCAGTGATTTTCTCGGTTCTGGCATCGCCGACTTCATTTTACTCTATAAATATCAAAACTATCCAACTTAGGTACTGAATAATACTCACAAAAATTAGGTAGGGTTCTGAAATATACTCTTGCCAATTTTCGCCTTTATCCGATGTTTTGATAAAAAGCTGTTGCCGAAAAACCGTGTTTCATCAGTTATGATAACTTAACTTTTTAACAACTATTTTAGAGCATGATATTGAGTTACAGGACACAAAACACATTCGACAAAGGCCATATCGTTTGAGCCCAGAGAAAGCAAATTCAGTAACAAAGGAAATTAGGTATATGCTAGACAATGATTTGATAGTTCCTAGCGAGAGAGAATGGGGTTCTCCGGTAGTTCTGGTGAAAAAGGAAGATGGATCAGATAGGCTGTGTATTGATTTCAGAAAAGTAAACAGTGTAACTAAGCAATGCAATTTCCCCCTTCCCAGAATTGACGATTGCTTAGATAGAATCGGAAATGCCAAATTCATTTCCAAGCTTGATTTGCCCAAAGGTTTTTGGTAAGCACCTTTAAGTGAACAGGCCCGGAAAATTATCCGCTCTTATAACACCGTTCAGCAGTTACGAACCCAGAGTTACGGCTTTCGGTTTAAAGAACGCAGCCAGTACTTCCCAAAGGTTATTGAGTAAAGTTTTAAATGGCATCGACACTTTCTTGTATTTTTAGATGATCTTGTGATATTCTCAGAAACTTGGGAAGGACATTTGAAAATTTTAGCGAAAGTTCTTGAAGCTCTTGCAATAGCAAATCTGGTTCTAAATCTGTAGAAGTGTGAATTTGGGAAAACCTCTATCACTTACTTAGGTCATAAAGTGGGTCTTGGAAAGATTGTCCAAAAGATGGGAACACAAGCTACCGTCAATTTCTCAATCCAAGCAACTAAAAAGTAGGTCTTGAGATTTCTCGGAATGGTTTCATATTTCCGTAGGTTTGTGACTCGATGAAGAAATCTTTCTTTTTAATTTTGTGGAGACACCACGTGGTCTCTCGTGCCACGCTTTGTAAGATGGCGCAATATAGGGTCCACATTGCATCAGAAAATTTGTGCTGTAAGCTTTTATGGGTTGACCGGAAATGGGCCCTTTTTTTTTTTTTAAGCCAATCAGTTTGCAGAATATCAAAAGCTCCTTATGTGAGAATGACGATTGTCTGTCGTCATTAGCTCCGCCCGTACAGAGGCGTACAAGCTTCCGGAAAAGACTGCCTAAGACAGATAGAGACATGGGGCCGTTAATAGAATCGAAGGTCGGACACAAAAAAGTTTCCGACGTCACTCTCCCTTCAGACGACAAACACCTGTCGCCATAAAATCTTGTCCTGCTTGAGACGAAGAGAAGCATCCAGCCCTTCCTGCTTGTGATAAGAAGTCGTTAAGCCCTTAATGCGTGAGAGAAAAAGAAGCAGTCAGCTAGCCTGTCCTGCTTGTAATAAGAAATCTCTAAGCCCTCCATGTCCGAGACGAGGTGAAAAGCAGTGAGCCCTACATACTAGTGACGAAGAGTAGTCAGCCCTTCCTGCACGCGTGGAGGAGAATTCGCCAATGCCTTCCTGCGTGTTGTGAGGGGGAGTTGCCAGCCCTTCCTGCCCCCTTTTGCACTATATGTGTGTGTGTGTGTGTGTGTGTTCGCGTTTATCTGATCCGCACATATTCACAGCTTTGTGTTTTTTTTTTTTTTTTTATAACATCCTGCAGGTAATGTGGGAAGTTTTGTATTCCATGCCATGTGCTTTCGTTCGCAGAATTGCGTCTCTCTCTCTCTCTCTCTCTCTCTCTCTCTCTCTCTCTCTCTCTCTCTCTCTCTCTCTTAACTTAGCTTTCCCAGAGATTCAATCACCGTAACTTTTCCACAAGGATACAAGCATCTCAGTTCGCAAGAAAGTCGATTTATCGTGTTTGTTCAACCTTCTACCATTCTTTTCTCTGTAAACTGATCCTTACCAGATATCATAAGACATGTTTTTAATCACCACCACCATCATCATCATCATCATCGTTATTATTATTATTATTATTATTATTATTATTATTATTATTATTATTATTATTATTATTATTATTATTATTATTATAACCGAAAATTTCAAGGATAAAAACAAGACAATAAACTTGCTAATCAGAGTGTCATAAAAAAAAAAAATGCCATGAGGGAAAAAGAACAAAACCATGCAAAACAAGGGAGCAATATACAAACAAATAATTGAAGAAAGCAATGAATAGCTATTATATCATCAAGATACTAATTTCTGTGTACAATAGACTTGAAATCAACATCGCAGCCCTCTTATATTTCATCGACACATGAAAGCGAACGCGCGCGCACACACACACACACAAACACACATATATAAATTTCTGACTGAATAACTTGTATGGCCTAGTGGGCAGCGCCCTTGCCTTTCAATTGGAAGACCTGGGTTCGATCCTGATGTGAGTAAAATTTATTTCTGTTCCCCACGTGATTGTGTGTTGATTATTTCTATCTAAACACACTACACACACACATACACACACACACACACATATATATATATATATATATATATATATATATATATATATATATATATATATATATATATATATATATATATATATATATATATATATATATATATATATATATATATATATATATATATATATATATATATATATATATATATATATATATATATATATATATAATGTGTGTGTGTGTGTAATGTGGTCGTAATCAAGCCTCACCTACCTTTCCAAAATCTCTGACTGGTGACGCTGATAAAGCTAAAAAGGAATCTCTCTCTCTCTCTCTCTCTGTCACAACTTGCATCTAACCAAGACTAAGGCTTATTGAATTAAAATGCCGAGATATAAAAACCAGACTTTATTTGTAAATTTAACGAAAGCATATCTGCCAAAGTTAAGTGTCGTAAATTATGATCTCTCACAGACCACAAGATGAAAAAGAAAACCAAGACTCAAAATTAGAGCGGTAACTGTTGAAATCAATCTAATCAAAGTTCGCAGACCAAAATTCACCAGTGACAGGCATTCATGTCACCAAATAATATATCAATAGAATGGACATGATCACTTTAAAAAAAATAAATGTCACATAGTAAAAAAAAATACACCATTCTCCAATATTCAATGTCCTTAGGACCCAATTAGAATTCCTGTCAAGAGAAACACAGTTCTAGTTAAACCTTGGTTCATGGTGCATAAGAAAAACGTGTGAAACACAAAAATTTTTAAAAAATGCATAATAATCTAATACTCAAAGAAAAGAGAGGTTCACTGCAATGCAAAACATGGACTCTGAACAATGTCTGAAAAAGAAACTAGTGTTAGTAAGCTGTCCTACTCACTTTCTATAGCCATTGTGAAGCCATCCCCTCATAGTAGAGGCCTTATTCACACAACTCCAAAAGGAGCGATAACTATCAGGCCATAAATAGAAGTGAATAGTAATTTTATAGTTCCTCTCTAAGAAAACATATGAGAACACATCGATGCACACATTCCCTTGTTAGCCCCTCCCTCAGAGTGTGACATCACCATCACGTTCAATGTTCGATACGAGGGAACAAACCTATGATGTCATAGGTGGCCTGACCACATGTGAGCTGGTCTTCTGAACACATAGGTTTCACGAAGTTTTCATCACTTGATCACGTTACTCCCATGCTCCTGGTCTTGGCCGGAAGCAATGCATCAAGCGAGTTGAAGATCTGCTGTATGCTGAACTAAGCTTTACCAAAAATATCTCTATGTGCGAGGAATGTTAACGCCAACATAAAAACCACTTGCTATGGACGGGGCTTCTCGCACATGAAAAGCTACATTTTCATAGGCCAGCAATTAGTCAGCTTAGGCTAACCAGTTTTTGCACCTGTATAATTGCTGACATAAAAACACCTGCCTAGTGTATACTTCGTAGGATCTCGGTCTACCTACCACTGGGCTCCCCCGCCCGGGTACAACAAATATATACATAATAAAAGTTCACTTGGGGTCAGCTCAGAAACCATGAAAAACAATATACACTAAATACGAAGGCTGCTTGTCCCTTGGGCAGCCAATGTCTATCGTATCTAAGCTTAAAAAAATACAACAGCCATTATCACAACTCTAATTCTGATAAAAAGTTCATTGTAGAGCACATCTCTTCACATCTTAAACTCTGAAAAAATCCAATATCCTGGATGGCCTGCAACTGCACAAGCCCATGTTGAATGTGGCACATGCGAATCCTTTGCTTAGAATGAACATCTCTGAGTGAAAGATGGTGATTGTAGCCATCCCGCCTATCATCACCCAAAAAGGCTATGGATACTCTCATGAACGCGAAGGCGTGGAAGCTTGCAGGCGTAAAGCAGATGGCTCCCATATCCAAACTGTATCAGTTGTGACTCACAAGCCATTCTGTGGCGGCGCTATGAGGAACTGGTGTATAATGTAAGTCGGTCATGTCATTGGTCAATAAAAAAACAATACAACAACTCTACCACTAACAAACTGTCACTGCAAAAAAAAAAAAAACTGTCATAGACCAACAAACAATTGTCTCCAAAACTCAACAGCTACTGACTGAAAAATTGTCCATCTAACACCACTAACACAAAATCAACGTGCTAAAACTGAATGTGTTACACAACTTGTGAGCAAACCACTACCTGAAAAAAAAATACATTTATAAAAATCGATTCCAACATTTTCAAGAGAAAATAGATTGAAATCGCATCCATGAAATATAATTACCGACAACGCCGAAACCAACAGCTACCACCTAAATATAGAAAACTGCAACAAATGTTAAAATAAGAACAACCAGCCCCTGTAATTCAGAATAAAACTCCCGAACAGGCAATTACAATATAATATCAAACTTTCCACTCCCCACAAAAAAAAAAATTAAAAAACACCCATGAACTCTAAATATATATATATATATATACAAAAAAATATATATATATATATAAAATATATATATATATATATATATATATATATATATATATATATATATATATATATATATGAATATATATATATATATATATATATATATATATATATATATATATATATATATATATATATATATATATATATATATATATATATATATATATATATATATATATATATATATATATATATATATATATATATATATATATATATATATATAAAAAACAGCGCGAAAAAGACGATCAGTAAACCACTTCAATAAAAAAAAACTGACAAAATTACGCTAAATTGCCGCAAATGCACAGAGAGAAAAAAACACAAGAAAGCAGACTAAAATTAGACAACCAAAATCCATAAAACTCTACAGACAAGCGTCCTCCCATGTTAAAATCCCCAAATTACATTCCTGGGAAACCAGCAAAGAAAATAAAAAGAGAATAAAAGTACAAAAGAAAAAGAAGAGAAAATAAAAAGAAACTGACCCATAAGTTCCCCTTTAAGCTGTCCTCTTGATCTTAGATATATGAGTCAACCTGGACATTCCCGTTTTTTCATGCCGAACAACAAACCAATTCCCTTTCTTTATTTCCGCAACCCTAAATGTACCCTCAAACTTAGGTCCTAATTTATAATTCAGTTGATTCCTGACATTTATTTTCACAAAAACCGTGTCACCAACAGCAACTTTAACATTATCTGAATTACAATTGCTTCTGTCAATCATTTCCTGCATCTTCAACTCAAGATTCGTAGCCAGGCGCGTGTACTTATCCTTAGCTGTAGAGACCAACGATCTAACCACATCATCAAAACCAGACGGAATAGATAACAAATTAAATACGCCTCGCACTGAGTAAGCAAACACAGCTTCAATGGGAGACATCACAGTAGTATTACTAACCATAGTATTAATGCTATGCCGGACCTGTGCGATATACCGATCCCAGTTCACATCATTACCCCCTACAGTGACTCTGAGAGTCTCAATTACTTTCCTATTGGTCAGCTCACATAACCATTGGCTTCTGGTCTATACAGAATAACAGTTACTTTCCGAATTCCCATAACCTCCACAAGACACTCTAACGTCTTACTCACAAATTCTGTCATTATATGTAATAAATACATTAGGAAACCCATAATGGCAAATATACCCATTGAAAAATGCAGCAGCAACCTTTTCTGACGTCTTAAACTTCAAAGGGAAAATCTCTACAACCTAGTTAATTCATCCACAATAACCAACAAATGTCTGTGGCCATAACTAGACTTACAGAAATTGGACAAAATGTTCATGTGAACCCGTTGGGAAGGGCTACTGGGATAGGAAAGGAACCCAATTTACAAGAAGTAACCCTCGCTGGCTTGCATGCATTACAAACTGAACATCCCCTCACAAAATTCTCTACTGATGCTAGCATGTTTTTCCAAAAGAATTTACCCCGTATGTTTTGATACGTCTTTTCAATACCCAAATGTGGACTATCTAACCTACAATGAACAATATCCAAAACTGTATGTACTAGGCTCTTTGGGGCAACTATCTGTGTTTTATCTCCTTTATCCTCACTACTTCTCAGCTTATACTTTATTTTCCTAACAAATTATCTTCAAAATCTAGACCTGCAAAAGGCAACCTATAACCCTTTCTAACCAATTCCCCTCTAAGAAACGCCTTTGGATCTGCTAAAACTTCATCCTCATCTTGTTTAGCCTCCACTAAACTAATATCCCAGTCTATGCAACCCCCAGATACATAATAAACATGAGAACCCTCCGTATCATAAAAACTCCTAATAAGGGCATCAACAACAACATTATGTCTGCCTTCTATATACTTAAGTTTGACGTCAAAATCCCTAATTGTCAAAAACCACCCAACCCTCTTAGGGGAAAGTCTGGCTTATTAAAAAGATTAAACAAGGGCTTAAGATCTGTAAGAAACTTAACTTTGTTGCCCATCAATAACATCTCAAAATGAACAAAATTAGATACTACCACAAATGCCTCTTGGTCAGTAGTGGACATAGACCTCTTATTACTACCCAGTGTCTTAAACTTCCTGCTGTAAAATGCAATAGGATGCAATTTACCCTCAAATCTCTGCATAAGGCAGGCCCTATGCCATCGTGACTGGCATCTGTCACCAACATGAAAGGTTGCTCGAAATCTGGAAACTTCATCACTGGGGGCCTCAATAAAGCCTCTTTGATTTTCTGAAAGGCCAACTGTTGCCCCTCACCCCATACAAACTGCTCGTCATCCCTCAACACGTCTGTCATAGGAGGCGACAGTGTGGAAAAACCTTTCACAAACCTATGGAAAAATCCTGCCATACCTAAGAAAGAACGAATCTGTTTCTTATATCTAGGAGTAGGGAAGTCCATGATCGCCCTGACCTTATCCCCATTTCCCCTGACACCTTCCTTAGAAATACTATGACCCAAATATACTATCTGCTTCTTCAGGAAATCACACTTTGCTAGTTTGAATTTCAAACCTGTTAATCTAAACCTCCTAAGAACCTCCCCAAGTACCTCTAGATATTCCTCTACAGAATCAGTGGCAATCAAGATATCGTCTATGTACACAAAAATGGACTTCCCTAACACTCCATGCGAAACAGTATTTACTAATCTCGTGAAAGTTATAGGGCTACCTAATAAACCAAAATGCATTCTCGTAAAGTCATAATGTTCATTCGGCAAAGAGAAGGCGGTAAACTTGCGACTCTCCTCACTAAGAGGAACTTGCAAAAACCCCTGAATAAGATCAGTTGAAGAATAAATACTCTTACCCAAATTTCCACAAACAAATCCGGCAGACACGCCACAGGGTAGTGATCTGGGATAGATTTTTCATTCAACTTCCGAAAATCCACACACATGTGGACTAAGCCATCCTTCTTAGGCACTGCTAACAATAGAAAATTAAATTGACCTTGTGCTCTACTTGTTCCCAAATCTTACAAGGAATCCTATCCGAAGGGACAAAAATAGCCTTAGTCTTATCATCCAAATGTACCTTGTGTTCTAACGCATTAGTTAACCCCAACTTATCCCCTTTAAGAGCGACAATATCTACAAATTCAGCCAGCTCACCTACCTCCTCTATACATTCTTCATAATCAGCATTAGCTAAATGATCTCTAAAAACCTGTCTCCTAAGTTGCAATTCTGCCTTCGAAAATTCATTGTTGTCCCGTACAATAGCAACCGAATTATCTTCATTAACCCATCAAAATCTACAAAATAAGTATCCTTCTGATATCTCCTAACTGAATCATTACAGTTTAGCAATTCTACCAAAGTAACCCCTGTATTGGACACATTATTTATAGAAACAGTACTCTCTACACAGAGCCTCGGTGGCTAGTCGGTTACAGCAGCCCTTGAGCTTCGCGGGTTCAAAACCCGCAGCCGACTGGTCAGAGAGGCAGACCTCAACGGATAGGTTTGCTTGCAAATGGATGTTCCCACACAAAACAAACTGTTTCTTCAGTAGGCTGCTCAAACAGCGATCACAGGTCTCCCCTAAAAAACAAAAATCGATCGTTATAAATCATCAAATTCATCAAATTAACAAACGCATCGGAAAACAGTCGGTATAAATCATTCATCAAATTAACAGGAGATCAATAAATACGGAGACATCAACTCCACACACAGACCCTCTCACAATTGGCTTCGGCTCTGGGGCCTCAGCTAAAAGTCCTATATGACAGGAACAATTCACCCTTTCCTTTTTAACTGCTCGGCCCCAAGAAAATTTTCGCCGATCACTATATCGGCTTGAAACACCCCCTTAAGGAGCTTTCTTACCTGAGTTACCAAAGCTCTGAAATGCAGGTCTAATATTATTCTGTTTCAGAGACAGAAAAGACTGCCAAGGGTGATCAGAATTCTTACAACTGCCACAATATTTAACTCGGCAAACCTTTTGATGCGTCCCTGCATATTACAATTAAAACAACGAAACCATGGCTTCTAATCCACAAATTTCCTACCGCCATCAACTTTGGCAAAAGGGCCACTGAAAGCTACATTGTACTCTCAGTGAATTTCGACTTTCCTACAGCAACCGGCGGGAGCAAAGGCTGAATCCCCTTGTGACAGGTTCTTTGAAACACGCACAAAAGTCTTCGATACTCCATCAAAAAACGCAGTATCAACTGTCAGGCATTTCGACATATGCTTACGAACCTGAGAAAAAATTAGTGCCTCATCAGACGTAGGGTCTATAATCTTGTCAAAACTATCACGGACATCATTTAACATCCAAGCGAATTTCGACAATTTATGAAGGTTATCCAGGGAGATAGTGTCAAACAGCACCCATGGAGACCCTTTCAAATTCTCCACAAACTCTCCCACGGCACCGAAAAGCTGAGAGCGCAACTCATCTATCGACATCTGGCCCTTCCGGATTTAAAAAAAAACTTAAACCGAGTACCGAATCTCCGCACTCCACAGCACCATAGGCTGTCCTAAGAAATTCTTGGAGACCCAACCAAGTCTTGCACCTGGCGAACTGATGACTGCGGCAACGATGACCTAAATCACCTTTCTTAGAAACCAATAGAGCCTTAGCTTCCTTGAATGCCTCTATGTCATCTTTAATCCCCTTATGATTTAGAAAACTGTTAACACTCTCAATAGAAATCTGCACTGGTTGAGAAAGAACACCATCCACGAACCCTTGGAGTGGATGAACTCCTGATGTGACCGTTGTGATTTTATGAAGTAAAGTCTGATCATCATCCCCTCCAACCATTTTCCCAGCTTTCCCCTTCTTAAATAGCTTTGCTAACCCTTTACCCTTCCTGGAGGGCATAGGTTAACTCGCTCTTGGCTGATCACAAATGTAAAATATCCCAAGTCATGTGGAAGGAAATCCTAAAAAAAAAGGAAACTATTTATTTCCCACTCAGTAGAAAAGAAAACTAAAGAATGGAAAAGAATACTAAAAACAAAAGAAAGGATTCTCTCCATAAATCCCCACACAGGAAGAACCCCACAGGTCAATATCCCTTTATTCCAACAATTAACCCCCAAAGTCAAAAGGAAGTATTATTTAAACCCACAATTAAGACCTCGGCTACCAAGGCGAAAATTGCAGAGCAACCTCACACCTCCAACTCTGGCCCCAGTTACAACGCGTATGTAACCAAAATAAAACACGTACAGTATGTATGTAAAAAAAAAAAGGTTAAAATAAAAGCACGCAATACTCATAAAAAAAAATTCATAACCATGTAAAAAAAAATGTCGCCGAATCACAACATCTGATAACTGACATTCGTGTCGCATTCCTAAAAAAAAAAAAAAAAAAAAAAAAACACGCACACACACAACAAGGGAAGAAATCAAAGAACCAAGGTGATAACTGAACACTTACGGATGCTCCTGCTGATCACAATGGTGTTAAATCTTCCCACCAAAGAAGAACCACTTATCGGCACAGAATACACTTGCGCATATTTAACACACATCAACGGTCGAGAGACTGCAATTAAACACACCGCGTACACTAACTTCTTCCACGAACACTGCCCGAGATAAACTAAAGTCCAGTATCACCCATAAAAACGCATTAAACACCGGCGCAACGTGATGCATAATTAAACACGCACACCAATCTGCCACACACAAGAAAGATTGACCAGATGGTATCCCGCAAACTTCACCCTTAACAGAATTGCTTAGACCATCAAAAACCTATTCCCAAACGACAATGTCACCAACCTACCAGAGGCAAGCATCCCCTAAATAACTGACCTATAAACCCTAATATAACAACCTATTGCAAATTATGTCTCTTCAGAAGGGCAACCCATAAGACGAGCACCTATCTATTTCCTCTTGCCTATCTTAATAGAGATGTCATGATAGCTATAAAAATGGATGTGTGACAGAGAGAAAGCTGGTTTTCTGTATATGGTAAATTTGTATTCTGTCGTGTTTATAATTATTGAAACGTCAAGATAATGAATTTTGTTGTCTGTTTCCCATTCAACTTTAAAAAAAGAACATTGAACTACTGGAGAAATTTAAAGTCATTAACCCAAAATTACATTACTTTTATGGCCTTCCCAAAACTCATAAAGATAATCTTCCATTCAGACCTATCATCTCATCTGCCGGAGCTTTCAGTTATAAAACTACTAAGTGGATAGCCGGCCTCCTTTCCCCTTTCTGAGGCACATTTTCTCCCAGTCACTTTAAACATTCTGAAGATTTCTGTCACATATTCAAAGAAGCACATATACCACTTCACATAATAAAACTTTCAAGTTTAGATGTAGATTCCCTATTCAAAAAAGTACCAGTACAGGACGTTCTACAGTTTTTGAGGGAAAAATTAGTCCCCTATTCAGATCATTTCCCACTATTCTAGATAAAATAATAAAGTTAGTTGAATTATGCGTATCAAATAACATCTTTTCATTCGGGGAGTCATTCTATAAAAAAAAATTTGGGTGCAGCATGGGCAGCCCTTTAAGTCTTATTTTAGCCAATCTATGCATGGAATATTTTGAAATACAATAAAACCTAAAGACATGCTATGGATGAGATATGCAGATGATATCTTAACATTTTGGGATAATAAGTGGGGCAATTTTAATGAATTTCTTTCAAAATTCAATGCATTAGTGCCTAGCATCAAATTTGAAGTTAAGTGGGAAACAGACAAAATTAATTTTCTTGACGTTTTAATTATTAGAGACACGACAGAATACAAAATTACCATATACAGAAAACCAACTTTCTCTTTGCCATACACCTATTTTTATAGCAATCATGACATCTCTATCAAGATTGGCGTAACCAGCAATTTATTCTTAAGAGCCTTTCGGATTTACTCCCCGGATTTCCTGGGAAAGAAAATTTAACTAATCCATAAGCAGCTGTCATCTTTAAAGTACCCTGACCATACAATTGAGAAAGCGATCCATAAAGCAAACTATTTTCTACTGTCCACTAAAAAATAAGACCAGAGAGATGCCCAACAATACAATAAAAATCCCTCACCTGGACAGGATTAAGACGTTGACAGACACTTGCAAACTCTAACCCTTTCGTTTTTACCTACCCAAATACCTTAGCCAAATCCCTGATTAACGTCCAACAAAAGCCAGTCCCCAAAGACACAGGTAATTTCGAAATCCCTTGCCTCGATTGTGACCAATCTTACATCGGCTTTACAGGCAAATATCTCCCCCAGAGATTAATACAGCATAAGCGTTCAGTCTGGTACGAGCAACAGAGATCAGGTATTTTTAACCATATAAATAACCATGATCATAGAGTAAACTGGAATATGTATCGTATAATTTATAGCAGCAATTGTCGGTTCAAAAGCCAGATGGTGGAATCAGTCTTGATTAAACAAAGAAATACCATGAATCTTTCAAGAGGCGATTAGGATTCAGATGTTATAGATAAAATCTTCTTCCAACCAAAGATTAAGAAAATTAAAGAGAAATTGTCAACTGGGTGACGTAACAGCTGACCTATGGACCTTCTGGTATAAATGCCGCTTTTCTGTAACTTTTTCTCATTCACTATTTGCCTGAGGAGAGAGACAGTTTGGTCTCTGAAATATAGCCTTTATTTTCTACATTTTGGTGTTTTTATTGGCCCCTTTTATTACATATATATGTGTGTGTGGGTGTAAAATAAAATTAACTCTGTTCATACCTTAGTACATCGGGCTCTATCTCTAGCTTCTAATCGGCTTTCTTTTCATTCTGAAGTTCCCTTCTTTAAGCAGTACTTTCATAACAACGTTTTCCCTGCCCGGCTAGTACTTAAGATTATTAAGAAAGTTCTCGATAAAAACTTGCACCCCTTTAATACCTAAATTTAACCTGCCTAAATTTACTATATACGCAAGCCTCTGTTTTTTTTTTCCAGCAGTAAAAATTTTGCTAAGCAGTTTGCTAAAATTATTCAAAAACATATTGGTGCTCTTAACATTAAATTAATACAAAAAATCCTAAAACTACTGGTTCTTTGTTTCCTTTCAAGGATCGGCTCTGTCCCTTGATGTAGTTACGGGAATTACGTTGGTTCGATTCGGCGTCTCCTCACAGTCAGGGCCGACTCACATGCAGATTGTCTAATCCCGAACTTTCCAATATAAGATCCCATGTTAGGGCTTGCAAGACATCAATAAAATACGACAACTCCAGAATAATTGGCAAAGCTAAGGAACTTGGAGAATTGCTTCTCTTGGAAAGTCTGAATATCAAAATAACTGTACTTACGTTAAATTGCCAGTCATCGGCTGTTCCTCTGTTCATAACATGACTCCAGTGTTTGTTTATATTTGTCCGCCTTCTTTCATTTTTATGCTGTATTCTTTTAGAGTTTTCCTCTTTCACCCTGAGAGGTGCGCCTTCTGAACTCCCTTTTAAGTTCATTTTAAATTCTGTTTTACGAAGTTCAATTTTCTATCAAGCTCATTTTAAATTTTCTTTTATTAGTTTTTTTTTAATGTGTCAACGTGTTTAAGTGTGGTTGATTGTGTAAGTTTAACTGAATTTCCATTTTAAATTCTTATATTTTATGTATGTTTACTTTACATTAATATACGCTTAATGGCCCCTTTTTTACATTGTAACTATAGATTCCCTGATGATGTGACCACGGGTCGACATAAATGTGTGTACTGGATCTGTCTGTGTTCTGCTCCCTTCCCCTGCCTACTATAGTTAGTGCCCTTGGGTGTGAGGATTATATATATATATATATATATATATATATATATATATATATATATATATATATATATATATATATATATATATATATATATATATATATATATATATATATATATATATATATATATATATATATATATATATATATTTATATATATATTTATATATATATATATATATATATATATATATATATATATATATATATATATATATATATATATATATATATATATATATATATATATATATATATATATATATATATATATATATATATATATATATATATATATATATATATATATATATATATATATATATATATATATATATATATATATATATATATATCTCCAAAGTGTTATCGTCGGTTAAAGCGTACCTGCCAAAAAAACTATATGCAGTAGAACAAATGAAAAATATCCCAATGGAATCTTATCTCTATAAGGGATGCAAATCAAGTCATACCTAACAATGATATTAAAGCTGACTTCAATGATCCGTTTATTTAGATAAAAATAAAAATCATATATATTATCAATATAAAACAGTACAGTAAACCCTACGCCACCTTACGCATACTTCAGTCTATAGGAGGCCAGAATACAGAGTTATTGCAATTAAGGTGCTATGGAAAACAAGAACACTTACAACAGCCCGGTTTACTTGCTAAAGAACACTCATTCTTTATAAATATATACAAAGTGAAATATTATGTTGTATATTCTATTTCGTCATCGCTATTACTGGACCACTACGTTTGCTATTGTAGGATCCCATGCCAGTCTATTGCGGTGCCACGTGTAGAGTAGGCTAAAACCTGCATGGAAAAAGGAATTTTGCCTCCAGCTCCACATGTCAGTAACAGGGGAAACTTGTGCATGTTAGAGACTTATATTTCTCTAACAATATCGCTTTTCAGAAAATGCAGGCCTCCGAACAAACCTAGTTCAGGTTCGTTGACTGTTGTAGCGGGAAGAGAAAATACAGTCTAATAATATTTTGTTAACATTCCAGAACCATTGGTTGCGTTTAAGTCATCGACTGAAATCACCTTTTAATTCATTTATTCATTTTTTCATTTCCTACCTTTAAGAATTTTCTGTTACCTAAGAGTTCGCTAGACGTTCACATATTAAAACTTAAAATTGTGTTAAGAATTTCTTATGTCCTACGTTTCAGCAATTCGGAAACCCTGTTCAGTTTACAAATCAACAAGAGAGAGAGAGAGAGAGAGAGAGAGAGAGAGAGAGAGAGAGAGAGAGAGAGAGAGAGAGAGAAGAGGTGTTGTTCGATTAAACAGGCCATTATCCAACTTGTCGAGAAATACAGAGATGCGGAGATATTTTCTCGAACATCGCAGATGAGTTTCACGTTTTGTTAGGGGAATATCAAACACAGACTTCAAAATTCCTGACGATGATTTGTCATTCCTTTTGAAAAAAAAAATTTAAAAAAATGATATTGTGGGGCATCAAATAGTCAAGTTGAAATCCATTAGCCTTTCTGGCATTGCCAGAAGTATTGATGAAACACTGATGGAAGCCTACCGCTTTTTGTCGTTCAATTTACATTAGATTTTTTTTATTTACTCTTTGCAATAGCTATCAGTACATTTTAATAAATAAACTCTACTAATGTGAAGGAAGACTTACAAAGCTCAATTAATATATTTCGATGATGATTGTCTGTTTTAATAAAAATCCCAGCGAATGTGGTATGAGACAGGTGACAAAGAGAATTAACACTGACAGGCAATCCACATCCCGAATAACATTTTTGTCAGTTTCTCATTTGCCAAGAGTTTTGTGTCCGTTTTTGGTTAAGAGAAAGAACAAAATAATAGAACTCCAATACTTTATATATAATAAATCCAACTGGAAGTCTGGTGAATTACTTTATTATATAAAATCTATTTTAAAGACTCGAAAATCAGATGCCATTTCAGTATAGCCATGATGATCCAGTCAAATCACTCTCTTACTGTTTATATGTGAGATGAATTAAGTTGTACAAGGTCGTAGTTACTTTCCCATTCCTCTTTCCATTTTTTTTGTGGTTTTTGTTACTTTTGCAAGGACAATCTAAATTTTTCTATTTTAAAATGCATTAGAAATGCAAATTTAATTTGGAAGCGCGCATGGTAAAAGTTTTCGAATTTGCTGAATATAAACGAAAAGGACACTTCGGGTTAAATTAAATGAGAGAATTTACGGCCGGTCTTTTTACAATTCGACAGTCTTTCTTAAGGATCTTAAACCGTGAAACAAATCATAAATTCAGATACTAGAAAAAGTTACGTTATATACAGAATAATCTGCTGGTTAACACGAAGGGAGTTTTTCCAGTTTGCTATATGTGAAAAGAAAATTGCAAATACGCCCAAAATACTTGTTATATATTATTCTCAGCCAATACATTTTTAGCTCTTTCTAAAACAAATGCAAACACCCAAATGTAATTAGCAATCAATATTAAACTGTTCTGAAAGCGTTGAGGATCAATATGGAATCTCCAGGAAGTTTTACATCAATCTTCCCTTAACAGGAAATTAACAATAAAAATCTGAGTAGAAAGGTTTTGGTTCCATCAAGCTCCAATAAATTAAGTTTCTATTTTTGGATATTTACAACGAATCTTATTATAAATGTGGTGCGAAATATACAGTAGTTCTTTTGCTACTGAGTACAATTTTGTTGATTGTTATACAACGAAAACTAGCTGGGGAAATTCAGAGTAATCGTATCCTTTCTGAAAGAGAACAGAAGTACCTGGAAGAACGCTTGCATAAACAACAATTACAAGTCCCTCCCGAAAAATAGGGCTTTCACAATTGGGACCTGGTCATTCTAGCATTAGAGATATTAAATTTGCCTCTGGAAAGAATTCGGCACATGAATTTTCCATTTTTCTGGAA
Source organism: Macrobrachium rosenbergii (assembly GCF_040412425.1). Taxonomy (NCBI): domain Eukaryota; kingdom Metazoa; phylum Arthropoda; class Malacostraca; order Decapoda; family Palaemonidae; genus Macrobrachium; species Macrobrachium rosenbergii. Next base: position 8,731,490 of record NC_089764.1, on the reverse strand, counting down.
AGGTGCCGGAAGAGAGAACAAAACAATGGGAAAGTTACAGCAGAAAATCGGACAATATTCAATCTTCCAAGAAATCAAGGTAATGGCTGACGGGTTTGGGCAATAAAAAAAAAAAAAAAAAGGCACGGTAAGATGACAGTTGGATGTTATGTAGGGACAAAACCTCTCTGCCTTTAATGGTACTAACGAAGACGGGGTCTCTAGTATGTGAAAACGCTTTGAATGGAAAGACTGAGTGATGCAGAGGATTTTGTTCTATTCCCGCTTTAAAACCTATTAACGAGAAGCAGAAACATTAACCGCTCATCCAACTCTCCTCTCTCTCTCTCTCTCTCTCTCTCTCTCTCTCTCTCTCTCTCTCTTTCAGGTTATAATTGTTCAAAATCACCTTTCAACGTACTTTCCCTAGTGCTAACGACGCTCTTCTTCACACAATAAGGTAATGGTCAAGCATGTTACTAGGGCTGATTTACATAATGAACAAGTTTACTTGACCCGACAAACAATTTCAATAAACATAATTATGCGCCTAGTGTGTATGTGTATATATCGTTTAGAAACCATTTCTCCGAATTTCTTCGAAGACTTATCCGAGCCGAACAACCTTTAGGACACTCCTAAATGAGATTTTAATCTTTGTCACTCAAAGCGGACACGCCCTGGGACAAGTGAGCCCTTTCAAATAGCATATTTCCCGCCACCATCTCTTCAGGTAGATAAAGGAATCGAAATGCCACCAGTTCCAGAAGGTCCTGCTTTACTGACTCTTAAGCACGCCAGTGAAGAGGGCTTGAGAATGTGGCATCTTTGGCATCTACAGTTCCCCTATTCAACACAAAATGAAGGCAGCGTATGGCATATTCTAACCCACCTTTCCGTTCGATAGATTTTTTAAGAATGGCAGTTCCAGCAATATCATGACGACAAGGAACGTGAAAATTTCAAATATTTCAATCATCAGTTTCTATAAAATTCCAGTTTCAAAAAGGCGGATAAGATATATGAAACGTAATAAACCTAAGAGCATTATGAAAAAATCTTTGTTTTACGCCAGTAGGTAAAATGTAATTGCAAGCAATGTTCTTGAATCGATATGAAATACATGTATTTTCCCAGGTTCCTGGATCGATATGGAATACATACATTTTCTCAGGTTCATGAATCGATATGATATGCATGAATATTTTAGTTCAGTTATATTCTATATTTACAGTCACTCTTATTTACTATCCTTTTTAGTATTAGTTTTGATATACTAGGTTGAAGGGAACTCCTGAATGCAAAACTGGATGATTGTTTCGGGAGAAAATATATTTGTGCAAGTTTTGACTGGTTTTATCTCCTCCTGCAATAAAGCTGAGGTTTCCCGTTTTTTATTGGACCTTAAATCTCAATCTTAAGATTTCATAGTAGGACTTTACTCTTCGTTTTTTTCTTGAGAGAGATAAAAGTCCCTGATATCTAATTTATTTTATTTTTATATTCTTTGATGAACACATTTATAGTCTGTTTCCTTAAAATTTTTGAGTTATGACAATGTTACCTGAAGAAGAGAGGTAAGATTTTAATAGTATTTCTTACCGAACTTGTTTATCCGTTGGATTAATTTAATATACCTAAAGAAAAATAACATTCGAAAAAATTATTGCCAATCTGGCTTTTATAAATAAGTTTTACACAAAACAAGGACATTATTAATAACTCACATGACTAGCCGCATAAATGATATATAGAATAATCTTTCAGCTAATGTTTAAAGCTGAGCGTTGGATAACTGACTGAAGTGCTTCCTTTTATAAGCAACAACTTTGTGAAATTCATCACAGGTAAAAGGCGAAAGTATTATATGTAGATCAAATATTACTACATAAAATCATTACCCTTTTAATATTGATTTTTTTTTTTCAAATCCTTCATACTTACAAAGGCCCAAAGCTTTCAGTGTGGCTGACCAGCGTTTGGAAGGATTATCAGTGTATGGAAAATACCCAAAGAAATGAGCGAGGGGAATAACTGTTTCACTTTCTAGAGATAAGGTTGATAGACGCGATTGCATATCGGTATAGCCTTACCTAGAATATAAAATGGTAAAAGTGATAATGAGAGAAGGTTCTGGCATGTTTAGACTCCTATGAGTGTTATCCTTCTTGTGTTAAAAATGAAAATAGATATAAAAAAAAAGCCGCAACAGTGATAATTACTCAGATTTTCTTATACCATTCCAAAAATTTTAAATTCTTCAACTGAGTTGGACGTTTCTCCGCGAGCCCGTAATCATTTATTTATTGACGAGTTTGTCAGTGAGAATTTCCTCTTTCATTCATTACTGCAGGGCCCTCCCAAGCATGGGAAAAAGGGGTTGCCCAGGCAAACGCCAGACAAGTGGTCAAGAGTAGCCCCGACCCACCTGACTCATTCATTGATGGCAGATGTCACGAGAATAGAGACAAACATAACCATTAGTACACGTGCGAGCTAAGATTTGTTTTGATAACGGGAATAACAATTTCTTCCTTCCCCACGCATAACCTCTCAGCAGTCCGGACTGTCCCGTGCATGTTAAGATTAAACATTTTGTCTTACCCTTGTGTGTTGAAGATTTTAATATTTGATAGGATTGATGTACTATTCTCACCACATTTAAATTATTTCGACAGTGCAAGGAAAATTTCCTTAACACACCATAATTGTATAAACCTATAAGCCTTTATTTAGTTCTCAGCGTCTCTCAGCAAATAAAATATACATAAAGGCTTATGTTACCTTAGGTTAATTTTCGTTCATTTAGAACCATTGAGTCTTTTCAGACACCCTGAAGTTTGAGTCTTATTCAGACATTAATTTTTATTAATTTAGAACCATTGAGTCTTTTCAGACATCCAAAATTTAAGTCTTTTCAGGCAACTGAGTCTTTTCAGACAACTTTGGGTCTATTCAGACACCCTGAATCTGTTCATTTCAAACAATATTGAGTCTCTTCAAATATATTGAACCTGTTCACTCGAACAGCCCTGAGTCTTTTTGACATACTGATTTTCTAAAGGGGTCACTCCCATATAAGGTTTATTTCAAGATGTCTACAACATCCAGAGCCCAGCAGACTGAGGACTTCAAGTTCTACATGTCCGCTGGAAAGGACATGGGACTGTCAGGACAAGCCTTGGGGACTGGGTTCAAGAGAGAGTAGACGATACCAAGGCAGAAAGAGAGGCTGAAAGAATAGCCCGGGAGAAATGAGAAGAGGCAGAAAGGCAGGAGAAGGAGAAAGAAAGAATAGCCCGGGAGAAACGAGAAGAGGCAGAAAGACAGGAGAAGGAGAAAGAAAGACAGGATAAGGAGAAAGAAAGAACAGCCAGAGAGAAACGAGAAGAGGCAGAAAGGCAGCAGAAGGAGAAAGAAAGAATAGCCCAGGAGAAACAATAGGAAGCAGAAAGACAGGAGAAGGAAAAGAAAGGCAAAGAAGGAGAAAGAAAGAGCTCATCAGCTTGCAATGGCAGCTCACAACATGTGCAACACACCAACACCCTCTCCTCATTCAACCCTCAGCAGTGTAATCTCTCTCATAAGAAAATGGGACGAAGCTAAGCCTGAAACCTGGCTAGACCATATTGAAAAGGTCCTGAAGACGTATCAGCCCTCTACTGAAGAAGTGTCTCTGATCCTGAGAAAGGACCTTGAAGGGAAGACATGCCATTGGATTCAATGCTCTCCCCTGTGAGGATCAAGGAAATCTTACCCTTGTCCGCCAAGCCATTATAAAAGCTTTTGAAATAATTCCCGACCATTGGAGGAAAAGGTGGAGGTAATGTACCAGTAATAAGGTTTCTTAGTCAGTCATGCTCCTGTTATTTCTCTGTCTGATTTATTTTCTAGTTCCATTGTGGCATCTTCTTCTTCTTTTAATGTGCTTTTTTTTCCCATTTGTATGAGGTAAGCATGATGCCTTCATTTGAAGGACTTAGATTTGGCTTTGGGGTAGACTTTGTAGTCTCGATCGGCTGCTCTCCTTGTCATTGCTTTGACCCTGGTAGCATATGTACATGTATTGTTCACCTTCAGTAATTCTTGTTGGAGCATCAAGGGTTAACGTAATTATGCATTTATTGTTGAACTGAGTTATTTGGCACCTTTTGTGCTGTCCCTCAGTTCTCTTTGAGCGTCTTGTTATTCTTGCAAGTAACCGTCTTGCATATCTTGCAGATCGGCCCTAGATGTGGAACCACTGGGCTCTATCCCATATGCAGTGCCATTATGCCACCCCCTTAATCTACCCCTCTGCGATGTTCCTGTTATGAAGACATCATCGGTTTAGAATATTTCTCCTGTGTAGGATTCATTCAATTAGCAGGTCATTATTACCTGCCCAGTAATTCGTCATTCTTCTGATCTGTGTTTATTATGTAAATATAATGAATTAAGAGAAGCCTTGAGTTTACGTAATCTTCCCACACATGAAGAAGGCCCTGAGCCACATATTTTCCCATTGATTTATTTGTCTATGGAGTTGCCCTAATCAGTCTATTTAGTCAGATGTTTTCATGAAATACAGTAGATATCTTGATAATGTAAAGAATTCTCAGCGTTTCATCTGTTGCCCAGAATCCTGTAAGTATCAAAAGTATGTTCGTAGCAATATATATTTACATAAAAATATAAATACATATATATATATATACATATATATATATATATATATATATATATATATATATATATACATATATATATATATATATATATATATATATATATATATATATATATATATATATATATATATATATATATATATATATATATATATATATATATATATATATATATATATATATATATATATATATATATATATATATATATATATATATATATATATATATATATATATATATATATATATATATATATATATATATATATATATATATATATATATATATATATATATATATATATATATATATATATATATATATATATATATATATATATATATATATGTGTATATATGTGTGCGTGTGTTTATATCCATAAATTATTTTTGTTGTTACTTAGAAATTAATTTTTGAAAATTTGTTCATATATTTATTCTATATAATCTCTAGGGATAGATGCAAAACAAGTTTATCTACATATGAACATAGCACTTTTAGTAATTTTGCTTTGTGTATCATATACTTTGAATATCAGCTGTTATATAAAAAAATTATATACGAGCAAAATGATCTTTTAAATATATATATATATATATATATATATATATATATATATATATATATATATATATATATATATATATATATATATATATATATATATATATATATATATATATATATATATATATATATATATATATATATATATATATATATATATATATATATATATATATATATATATATATATATATATATATATATATATATATATATATATATATATATATATATATATATATATATATATATATATATGGGTGTGTGCGTGTGTTTATATCCATAAATTATATTTTTGTTGTTACTTAGAAATTCATTTTGGAAAATATTTTTCATATATTTGTTCATATATAATATCTAGGGATAGGTGCAAACAAGTTTATATATATATGAACATAGCACTTTTAGTACTTTTGCTTTGTGTAGTCATGTACCGACTTTGAATGATATTTTATATAAAAAAATTACAAGAGAAATATATTACTTGTCGGTGTAGAGCAAATTGATATTTTTAAAACTTGTAACATTTATGATTGTATATGAATCACGGTGATGTGATAAATAGTCATATATATATATATATATATATATATATATATATATATATATATATATATATATATATATATATATATAATATATCGTTCACTATGAACAGGGGTAAATTGAAAATTTTTAAATAAATGAATATGACAAATATACAACAGTCGTATACATTGCAATTCTCGGATATCTGTTATTCATAAAACGTGTGCTTGGTGACAGATGTATTTTTGTAGGAGTCAAAGTAATAAATTTCATTAGTACGATGAATTAGAATACAAGCCTTTTTGTTATGCTTGTTTACTTTTGAGAAAAGGTTTAAACTCGAGGTGACATTTTAGCTTTGTAGGTTACAGATACGGAAATACCAATCGTTCATCAATTTTGCATACTTTAGTAGCGCATTCAAGGATGCAATATCTTCATGCAAGATCAGGGCCTCAGAATATTGATCGCCTTTTGTAATATAGACGAAGCATTTCCGAAGCCTCAATGGCCTTTACACATGCAGTTGCACCCTTACTGTTCTCAGAACCTCTTGGAGTATCAATACCACAGCTACAACCGATTGAGCTTCATGCTCTCGATTTCAGATTCTGTTCACTTGACTGAACTGCACATTCCATGAGGCTGTTATACGAAGGAATAACTGGATTTCATGTCCAGGTGATATGCCTGATAATCCATAAAATAGGTAATTAACTAATAAACAATGATGTGTTTTTACCGATTAAATATCAATATTGGTTAATAAAAACAGTAAAGAGGTATTTTTTTCCTAAATTACTCTTTCTTGAACTTTACACAGTCATCATATTGATTTTTGTTACAGAACTTGAATCCAGCAGGAATAAGTGAAGCAGAATCGAATTGGACGTATATCTCTCGCGATAGCTCGTGGATAAAGTATTGACACTGAAAGATATAGCTAATAATCTTCATGGCCCAAATACTAAATAACTTGGACAGATTGCATTTAACCTGCTGTATCCTGAAAGCTTTTACTACTTATATTATCATATCTTAACGCTTTATACATGAATGAATTTAGTTACATTCCGGTTTCACATTATTTAAAAACTTTTAAAGGTTTTGTGTTTATTTCTATATGTATATTAAAATGTATTTACCGAAATTTGTTTAAAGAGCTCAAGGATATTTCATTTGATGCAATTCGATTTCTAAAGAATTTCTGAAATATAAAAAAACCTAAACCACACACACAAACACACACATACACACATAAACCATTATTTCGAAGTCATGGCCTCTTTGGATTAAGACCCTTCATTATTCACCTCTCTCTCTCTCTCTCTCTCTCTCTCTCTCTCTCTCTCTCTCTCTCTCTCCATCCATCCATAACCCATGCGTAGAACCAGTTCCTCGTTGGTGAGTCGGTAGAGTTGTGGGCTAGCACTCGCTAGGCCCGAGTTCAAGTCTCCGACCGGCTAATGAAAAATTAGAGGGATTTATTTCTGGTGATAGAAATTCATTTCTCGCTATAATGTGATTCGGATTCCACAATAAGCTGTACGTCCCGTTGCTAAGTAACCAATCGGTTCTCAGCCACGTAAAATAAGTCTAATCCTTCGGGCCAGCCCTAGGAGAGCTGTTAATCAGCTCAGTGGTCTGGTAAAACTAAGGTATACTTAACTTTTTAATGCGTAGAACCAGCGGAGAAAATTTATCTTGCCTGCAAATTATGCAAGCAATGCATAGTACAGTGGCGTCATCTTGGTTTCCGCCGGCTGTAACTTATAGGTGGAACACATTTAAGGGAGGAATATTAATGGTAATCTTGGTTTGAACTCAAATAAGATATTTGATTTGCCAGTAAGCTCCTTGGAGGTATTAAGATTATAATCTCAGGATTAGGCAGTAGCTATAGATGAAATTATTTATTCCATATATAAATTTCGTAGGTTTTGGTCGTTTTATAATAATAATAATAATAATAATAATAATAATAATAATAATAATAATAATAATAATAATAATAATAATAATAATGAATTGCAGCACTTGCTTTCTGTAGTAATGACTAGCTATTAAATCTAATATTTATTTGACCTTGTTCCACTGGCTGAACTATTAACTCTTAAAAGAATATTTATTTGTCTATTTTCTTATAGTTGAGATTTTTGTCTTGTCAATAATAAATAAATATCGCTATTTGATGATGATAAAAACTGCTACTCTGCTGTAAACAAGAAAGCAAAGTCACAATAAAAAACTGATGTGAAAGAATAGATGCTAACACAAAATAGCGATTAACAGGGGCGTTGAAATGTCACGGACGGAATATTTCTAATACTTGCATATTTTGGAAACATATTAATCTAAAATGATTTCCCATTATTTCAGGTTGATCTCTACCCTTTTCTTATTTGTGAGTAAAATAAAGTTTTATTGGTTTATGATAGGAATCTTATCTCTAATAGTTATTTTTTCTATTGATATTTTGCAGCTGTTCTACAAATGATAACTTTTTCGTTATCTCTCTACATCTGTTTACAAATATGTTCGTATTTGCGGTGTTCACTAATGTTTTTCTTTGAAAATCGCTGCCAACCGCGCTTACAAATCCATAGCAGATAGTTTTTTAAGCAATTTATCAAAGTTTAGTGCAGAGTAATCCAGAGTACTTAAACAAAGTCTTTCATTTCTCAGAAATAAAAAAAAGTTATCAATTCCGCTTAAGTATCATGGAAATTAACTAGAAACCGTATAAATTCGTAAGTAAACATGCAGTGAACACTTCATTAAAACATGATGAGCTTAGCAATCACGCTTCATGAAGATAACGACTCTTCATTGTAGATCCTTGATTACTGATTAGGAAGGGTATACCATAAGGACATTTACTATATTCCTCACCAGAGTATCATACGTCATGATTTTTGTTTAAAAATAATAGACTTCCTTGGGAATATAATTGAATACGCGAACACACAGGCACAGGCAAGCAAATACACACGCGCACACACACAATATATATATCTAATTTCTCCGTCAATAATTCACAAAATATAAAAAAGCTACTTTTTCTTGCATTGTTATGCAGAATTTATGACCGTGATGTGTCAACCACATCTGGTCTATTGCTTAAATACAAATAAAATCTTTTAGGTTTAAATTTTTCCTTAGTGCACAAGTAACGGAAAAAAATTCATTAAAAACAGACACAAAAGTCAAGTTAAATAAAAGCATGCAAAAATATTTAAAAATACTTTATTATGCGCTTTTATTAAAATGCACTAAAAAGTAAAAAAAAAAAAAAAAAAATTGAGACACCTAGATTTTCTTACCATTAATCACGTCTACAAAATAAAAGCATTGGCGCCAAACATGAAAGGAAATGCTACAAGAAATGAAATATATATTTTGTTTTTATTTCTTGTAGCATTTCCTTCCATGCTTGACGTCCACACTTATATTTTTGTAGGCATGATTAATTGTAAGAAAATCCTGTTGTTTCTCAAAAATATTTTTGTTTTTACTTTTTGGTGCTTTTTAATAAAAGCGAATTTAAAAAATTCTTTTATATTGTTTTATTGTATAATTTTTAGTTTTGACGGAAACTGTAACTGAATTGTGATTGTAGCTAACGAAATTGAACGCGTTATCCCATTGAGCCAAGGAAGGTTTGAAAAATCCATAGAGTTATTAAGTTATTGTACCTGACAAAGAAGGTATGAAAAACCCGAGGAGTTTCAAACAAATCCTGCGATACAGGGAGAGGTCACTGTCGGGTCACTAGAGGTCACTGCTGACCTACTGATTATGTAAGGCTGTATTGTCACCAGGATTGAGTGACCAAGCAAAATTTCAAGTCCATCGGATGAAGGGAAAAATGAGTTACAAGAATTAACCCAAACAAATGGACAGCCGCAGAAGTCAAGTTAAATAGAAGCATGTTAAAATGTATCCGCCGAATCCTCGTAAAACTGGATAACTTCAACCAAACCACCATATACTGCTGGTGCTATCGAAGAAATGATAGGAGAAACAAATGGAACATTCATCTTCCCTAGCAGTGTGAGTCCCTACTCACAGAGAGCTGGAGAATATATTGAATTAGGCTAAGATCTCGTTTGATGGCCAATAATTTATTGATCTCTAAAATCTTTGACATAAAGAGTTTTGTTCCTTAACAGTCGTCAAAACTATTGCTCCCATATTGCTACTTCTTTTGTTTTAGTGGTATAGTGAAACCTGACGTCTAAAAGAATTTCCATCTCTTTGAAAAGATCAAGATCTACGCATCTTAAGCCATTCAGATGTAGGATATGAATTCAACGACACTACTCTATGGCATCAGGCTCCATTCTTATTTACTTCCACATAATATCTTACATATTCCAGACCTCAGAAAAACACAAGTTTGTAATAACGCATGCATGTTGAGGGCCTTGTCATTTGTGCATGGAAGTGAAACAATTACCTCTTCTCCATCAGAGTGACCCTAGTTTAACCATGGTTTTAGTGTCTTAATGCTAAGAAGACAGCACCAACAGCTATTGGGATCATACATTCCCAGGCTTAGCAATTTTGGAATTAACGCTATACTAACAGAAAAGTTACGTGTTCGCGTTGAGTTTCTAACTAGGCAACAGTAATTTTTTTTTTTGTTATATAAAAATGTATAAAAAAAAATAATAGTGGCATGAATCTTAAAAGGGAGAAAGATATTTACAGTTAAGTAACTGTAAGAATATATTTTAAAGACAAAACTCCACATAGAGCTTCCGAGATTCTCCTTTTTAATCCCACCGTTTTGAAGTGGAGAATTTGTACGATTCTCCACTTCAAAACCGTTGAGATTGAAAAGGAAAATCTTTAGATTCTCGAAGGCTCTCAGGAGAGTTGGATTTTTTAAATATCTTTGTATAGTTACGTAACAGTGGATTTGTTTCTCCAAAAAGCACATTTATTTTTCTAATTTAAACTATTGAAATATTATAACCTGGAATAGCAACTTTCAAACCTAAAGATTTACGGAGTATTTCCACTACTCATCCATGTCTATTTACTTTTGTATGGCGTAATAATAAACAACAGCTCAAATATTATTTTATCAAATTATTAAGCTTGCTTAGCAATTAACGAGGAAATACCTCAGTTAATAATAATTACAATAGAAACACAAATGAAACTAAGCTAACAAGAACGACGCCTACTGTTCTGAGATAAACAAATGAACAGCAGGTACATTCATATTTAACGTGTATGCAATTCTCTACCATCTCTTTTTTTAGTTTAAGCTAATACTTTTTTCTTATCTATAGGAACCTTTGTCCCTTTAAAATGAAAAAAAAAATTCCAAATAAAATCCAATATAAACTGTAATAATGACAAGTGTTCTGATTTTCTGCTGTCAAACGGAATGTGGACATAAAACACTAATTGCTCTCAGTATGTAGACTAATGTTGATATTTACTTTTGCAAATTCAGTTGGGACAAGGTTATGAAACTTATCTGATTGTTTACTTGGTTATTTGCCTGTCTGTCTGTTCACAATTGATATGAAACTTCCAAATGTGGATTTATCTGACATTTTATGGACCGTGAAAATACATGATTAAATTTAATGGAGGATATGAATTCACATCCATGTATAGATACGAGTATAAATCTGGTCTTTTTCTTCACTGGGAGATATATCAAAGAGTAATCCAAGCATTCTAATGAAGCTGTAAAAGAGCTGCTTTTTCTTAAGAGGAAATTGATTAGATTGATTCGGCTGGTGTGATAACGACCAATATATGAAAGATTATAATTATTTTGAGACTGTTTCAGAACGATTTCCGGATCTCGATATTTCTTTAAATTTATTTCTTGATAAATTTCCTTCAATTTATGTTCAAAGACTATCGGAGAGCAGATGATGATACTATGACATTTTACATTTAGATGTAAATTACATTTTTTATCATAGTTCATCTATGTTTTAAAAAGGTTTGATGTTATTCTTTAATCAAGCGCATCGGCTATGAGTGAACGAAAGTTTTGAAAATGCTTCGTAACCGGTTTTCCTAAATTTGGCTTCACGTGATATTGTCTTACAGTTTTGAAATATATGACAGATTTCACGCTTATGAAACATATTATGGCCTTATTATATGAAATAATCGTATTTTCGCATTGGAATAATAGATAAATATGGAGCATGTTAGGTTGTCAGTTCGTGAATTTTGAACGAAACCCTTTACAATCACGTCACATCAATTAAGAGCGTAGCTGTACTATCACATCCTTAACAGCAATCACCGATAAGTAATGCAATTTACTTTTAGAGTGCCACATGCACACAGACGTACACACATATATGCAAGAAGACAAACACACACACACATATATATATATATATATATATATATATATATATATATATATATATATATATATATATATATATATATATATATATATATATATATATATAATCAAGTATCCTCTCATACGCCATCTCTCATGCAATAAGTCAAAGGAAAAAGGACTTAATTCATTCAGTTTAGTATGATTCGCCTCTAAAACCTGTCTCACCACTGCCTTTAGGGGGAAACCACTTTAATCTCTTTCTTGCCCAAGTGCTGCCGGAATTCCTTAAACTCCAGGTGCGGACCCGATCAGAGCTAATCGTCGCCCACTGCAGGTCAACTGGTGGGCTGAACTCGTGCGTTCCGCTATCTTGAACATGCAGCCACGCTGCCCGCATTTCTATGTGGGCAGAGCGATCGCAACGCCACCTACGAAGAAAGAAAACGTAATTCCCAAAGCTATAAAGGGCCTTGGAGAGAGACGCTCGTTATTAGAATTGCTCCATTAAACTGCCTATTTCCAGGACGTGGCTAGCAGTAACCAAAGTTACTTTTGTTGTGAAATAATTCACTTACTGTTTTGAGAAATTTTATCCACAGATTACTCTTAAATTCATTTTTAGTAATGAGTTTACAATAAAAAGCTTACTACCTTTCAAAGATAAACTGACTGATTTATTGCCTTCTGGTATTGTTTACTATTATACATGCCCCAACTGCCAAGGGCGGTATTTAGGTAGTTCCATAAAGACGCTTAAAATGCCAGCATGCAGGGATCAGTAACAGGAGTAGTAGAAACTTGGCAGTCAAGCAGCAGTCTTCCATCTGTGAACATTGTAGTAGATGCAATCAGGCAAGACTAAAGAGATTTTAAAATTGTAGATTCTTGCTTAAAACTTTCTGATTTAAGGATTTTAGAATCTATATATATATATATATATATATATATATATATATATATATATATATATATATATATGAATATATATATAAATATATATATATGCATATATAGATATATATATATATATATATATATATATATATATATATATATATATATATATATATATATATATATATATATATATATATATATATATATATATATATATATATATATATATATATATATATATATATATATATATATATATATATATATATATATATATATATATATATATATATATATATATATATATATATATATATATATATATATATATATATATATATATATATATATATATATATATATATATATATATATATATATATATATATATATATATATATATATATATATATATATATATATATATATATATATATATATATATATATATATATATATATATATATATTCACAAACTTAGGCCAAAACTCAGCCAACATCAGTCTTCCTTTCAGTTGTCTGGTTTTTGTTTGCTCTCGCTTTCCAGTCATTAGCCTAATTTATTTATTGTGTAATTTTTCTCTTTGTGTTTTGTTTGTCTTTGTTAAAGTTTCTCAGTCCTCTCTTTTATTTGATGTTTTTTTATCTAGTCTTGAGTTTGTTTTTTCTTAGTTTTATTGTCTATTGTGATTCACTGAATTGGGTTAGTTTTAAGTCACTATTTTTTTTCTGAGTAGTGTTTTTTTTTTATGGAAGCGTAGTTTATAAAAAAATATTCTCGAGTGTGACCTTTCTTTGATTTGTATTTTATTATTTACTAGTATAAAGTTTTATGTTTTGGTATTTTGCCTCTATTTTAGGTCGAAAATGGCTTAGTGTGTTAAAGCCAAAATGTCCCAGTGGAATGAAAATGTTGACTATATCCCTTGTTTGGCTGTTCCTGATGAGGATCAGATTCCCAGGAATCAATCTCTGGCAACTATTTTGAATACACGCTATGGCCCATAAACGACTGCTTGCTTTAGGAAACTCGAGAGACCAATAAAACAGCAGAGGAAGGCATCACTCGACCTAGATTTTTTATTAAGATGTAGAGCTTGCAACGTGGTAATGAAGTTTAAATTGTACCGGAACTGCCTGTACAATACCGCGTTTTATAAGGGGCGTTTGAATGGTTTAATGGAAGGTGAAATTTCCTTCAAGAAACGCCGTAAGGAAGTACTGATGTTGCAACTGAATAGCCTGAAAGGTCGCTTAACGGAAACTCTTTTATCGATTTTTATGTACCGAAAATGCATTAAATGGAAATGTGACTAAATGTTGTAACAACATACGGGAAGTGCGCAAAAGGAAAATTTCGAACTTGGGTGGACACTATACGTTAACATCATCTGACCCTTATAGAGTAGTTTTTCATTTTTCTGGTTACGAATTATCCGAAAGAGAGAAGTTTTTACTATCTTTTGGTCTAAATTTTTGCTTGCCAATTAACAGACTTAAATTCCCAAAATATTTCCTTTCTTTTGAATCCCTTGTTAATAGATTGAAACAACAGCTTATTTTACCGGGAAAAGATTTCAAGGTTATGGTTAGACAAGTTCAGTCAATAGTTTACAAATTTTTCCGTAATTTCAAGTCTATAATGTGCCCGATTTTTACTAAGAATGATATTAACCTGCTAAAGAATTTAGGAAAGAATAATTCACTGATTATTGGCAAACCTGACAAAGGAAATGGTGTAGTCGTTTAAAACAGAGAGGATTACATTGATAAAATTTTATCTATACTTAGTGATATTACTAGATTTAAGAAAATGCCACATACAGACCCATATCATAGGAATATCCTGAATGAGGATAAAATAAAACAGGTCGCAAAATTTTTTTAAATAATGTAATTTTGTTTCAGATGAAAAATACAACAAATGTTATGCAAGTGGTTGTTCCCGGCGCTATTTTATATGGATTACCGAAGATCCTAAAATCGAACGTACTCTTAAGACAGGGCTTTGCTTCTTACAATATATATATATATAACTTAGCGAAATTCTTAGTACCCTTTTTAAATATTATAACAGACGCTACTTATTCTCTAAAAAATTCATATGAATTAGTTAATGACTTAAAGCATTTGAATATGCCTCAGAGTAATATTTTATGCAGTTTTGATATTGAATCTCTATTTACGAACATAAGTCTCAATGAAACCATTGACATATAGGTGAATGAAATGTATAAGGATGGAGCACTTTCAGAAATTTGCCTAGGAATGAGTTCAAGACACTTTTGGAGGCAACATATTAAGATACTTCATTTTAATGACGAGTTGTATTTACAAGTAGACGGAGTAGCAATGGTTAGCCCAATTTCATTTATTTTTGCTAATTTGTTTTTAGGTTTTCATGAGGGAAAGTGGTTAGAGGATTGGCCCTCACGTTTTAAACCTTTGCTCTATAAGTGATTTGTAGATGATGTTATTTTAACTTTTGAAAATGAACATTAGGCTAATAGTTTTCTTCACTACCTAAATAGCAAACATGAAAATATAAAATTTACTTGAGATAGGGAGGTGAATAATAAGATACCCTTTTTAGATATTTTCAATGACAAATACGGGAGTTCATTTTCTGTTTACAGGAAACCCACTTTTTCAGGATTAGTTTTGAGTTTTTCCAGCCACTGTCCAAACATTTTCAAAATAAATGAAATTAACACCTTAATCTACAGGACTCATAATTTATGCTCTAATTTGACTTTATTTCATGAAGAGGTGGAATTCTTGGTAAAATTTTTCGCAAACAGTTGTTATCCAACAGTTTGGTCTTTAAACATATTAGGCTGTTTCTGGAAAATGTTTACAGTCCTTAAGTGCCAGTTTTTACAGTACCTAAACTAATTTTTTTATTGTAATTTGCCTTACATTGGTGAATCAATTAAGCAAGAGAGAATAAGAGCAAAAATCCCAACTAATAAGCTAAGGATAATTATTTCTCTCTTTAGTCGCATAGGTCACCCACGACAAGCACGTCCGTTCGCAGTGAAGAATACTGACTAAATATAAGTTGACATGTTATTTTTCATTAGGTGCTTTCACGTGAACTATTCTAATTGGGCAAACAGAGGCAATTGCATTACAAACGTCTTCATCGCGTAGATAAATGGGCAAATACAGACTAGGTAAATGGGTAAATACAGAATTTCTATTCTTATGAAGTAAAAGTGACTGGGGTACTTTTATTATTATTATTATTATTATTATTATTATTATTATTATTATTATTATTATTATTATTATTATTATTATTATTATTATTAATAATAAAAACTTAAAAAAGTTTTGTGAATTATATGATTTTAATTCTCCGATTCTTCATGCGTGAGTGACCACATATGCATATTCAAATAAAATTTGTATGAAATTTTTTCCCATCACTTTTAGGGTTTCGTACCTACTGTATGTTGACACAGAATGAATATTTTTCAAAAAAAAAGAGTTACCCAATTTAAGATAATGTAAATGTATAATAAGAGTAAGGATATCTATTTTTTTTTTTATAGAACGTTTATGGGTGGTAAACAAATGGATTAAATATAATGAGTATTTAATTCAAACATGGCACGTTAATGGACTTTCCTTGCACATAATTATTAAAAATGGAAGGTGAAATTGCTTGCTAAAAAAAACAACACTGCTGTTACTAAAAGCATAATACCATTGCAGGTGGAACTAGTAGCAAAAATAGTGAAACAGAAGGTACACATTCTTTCTGTTAATTCTCGATTTGCACATTTCAGTGTTCGACACTTTTAGTACCCCAACACGGAGAGTGATTGATTTATTGACGTAATAAAGTTCCGCCAATATGAGAGAGAGAGAGAGAGAGAGAGAGAGAGAGAGAGAGAGAGAGAGAGAGAGAGAGAGAGAGAGAGAGAGATTTTCTCTTACTGACAGGACCATGGTGGAATTATGTTATGCTAATAAAATCTACTCACGTATCTAATCCAGTATATAAGTATACAGTCTACTCACATATCTGATCCATTACTTAAGTATTTACTTTGTAAATAGAGAGGTTCAGGAAGTTTATATTTTGTTTTGAAAGTTTAAGGGACTCGAGAAAATATATCTCAAATGCACAAAATCCTACATTATGAGAAACTTCAAGGCCTTCATTGCACAAGGTATTATAAGGAACAAAGTGAAACAAGATCCACAGCACAAAAAAAAAAAAAAATACATAGTAGTAAAGATTGCAAAGGGAAAAATCCAAAGGCCGTATTACATAGTAAAATATGTAATCAATATCCATATTCACGTATACTGAAACCAATTTATTATGGTCTGTAGTAGCCTACTCTGTACTTAATGCTACCTTTCATGTGTTTATCATTTGAGTGTGTCTCATCCAATCTCTTCTTCCGGCATGATGAGGCTTCCCAGTTCAACAGATCCTGTGAAAGCCACGCCAAAGCACACACCACACACACACACACACACACACACACACATTATATATATATATATATATATATATATATATATATATATATATATATATATATATATATATATATATATATATATATATATATATATATATATATATATATATATATATATATATATATATATATATATATATATATATATATATATACACACACATGCACACACACACACACATGTGCGGAATCAGTTGTAATATATGACAATTTCACTCTTATAATTATGATTAGCAGCCTAAAATACAGCATTATGTGCAGTTTCTGGAAAAGCAATCACTGACACTTGTATTTGAAATATCTGTGTGGAATACATAAAAACAGAAATGTTATGTAATGATGATCTGACATTAGTATAATAATAATAATAATAATAATAATAATAATAATAATAATAATAATAATAATAATAATAATAATAATAATAATAATAATAATAATAATCCAATTTGTTCAGCAGAGAAAAAGTAACTATGTTTATGGTTGCAAATAGTTGCATTGCAAGTAAATGCCCATGTATTGTAGTTTTGCACGCATATTTGTTTATTGCTTCGCCTGACACCCGAAAAACGGGCAATGCTTTTGATTTGCTGTTTGGGTAGTTTCTGGCCGTTTTTGTCTTCTTTTTTTGCAAGCAAACATCCATAAATTGCAGTTCCATATGCATTGTCGTTAATTTCTTCGTAACAGACGATATTTTATCCAGTTTGAAATTAGAAGGAAAAGCCTAGGTTACCCCCAAAAGACTCCAAAGCTATTTCCTTGGTCTTCAAACAATTTTTAGCCACGTCATCTTGCTTGCAGGCCCGTCCGCAAATCAAGCAAAAGTCCTTATATAATAGTGGTATAATGCAAGAAGAAGACTAAAATTGCAATTGCAACTACGATGTATTTGATACAAACATTAATGTCTTGTTGAGACTGGGTCTATTTAATATTCCATATGACCTGTAAAAAAACTGAAACTTGGAATGAAATGCTGTTAATCAGTTGTTTATTGTATGGATGGTAGGAAAACCTTTCTTCAGTCGGTACCGATTGTTCAGTGGCATTCACCCCCTCCCCCCCTCAAATAATAATAATAATAAACGTAAAGTAAGAGAGTTTTCGAACAAAGCAACCATCATCATATTGTGGTGTTCGGTGATCTCCAAAGTTTATTCGGGAAAAGAGAGAAAATCTTACAAGTAAAGGATGCCACACCAAGATTTAAAAATACGAAATTTAACCTAAAATGCATCCTTTATTATACAGTTCAAAATGTTCTTAAGAAAATCTCAAAATGTAACTTGAAAGGCACTGCACACATCATTTGCGGGTAAATATCTAGCTATTCTTTTACAACTGATTATTACTTCATTCCATTCCTGACTGGATGCACTGGAGGTGAAAAGATCCGTCGACAACGCTGAATTAGTTTGCGCGATCTTTTGAAAATATAACAGAGTGATCGTGTTTGTCATAAACACCTAATATGAGTCTGGAATCTTATACGGCAGACTTAGTAACAGGTGATTTCATCTCCTGCAATAAACAGGTGGCAAACATTCAAGTTAAATTTTATATCGTGTATTTTTAGAGAGAGAGAGAGAGAGAGAGAGAGAGAGAGAGAGAGAGAGAGAGAGAGAGAGAGAGAGAATAATTAATTAAGAATTGGTTGTCTTGATTCCAACTAATCGTATAATGGACAGAGAAAATTTAATGAATACCATTACACTCTGCATATAATGCGGTATATTTCATGATAACTTACAGATTTCTTTGTCCGTTTTTATTGCTTACACAATCTTTAACCTCCTCAAAGAAGGTTTTTAATGCAGTAAGCGTTATCATTATTGTTTATGTCTATACAGAGCGCTTTTAATCCATTAAAAATTTTAATGATGCAATTTAAGAGTTAAAACAGTTAAAAAATATAAAATTAGCTTTATTGAGTTTTTATGCACTTGTATCCAGTATAGTTAGGGGTCTAATTGCATTACATTTAGGTTTGTGACGCTATTTCCATGAAAATTACGACCAAAATAGAGTAACAATAGAGAGATTTCATTATATAACTAATAACTAACTAGAGTCAAAATAAACTTCCTCGTTAGTTCAATGGGACGTTTAGCAGAAGAACAATCCGTGGAAGGAACAGGTAGATTTTTGTTGTGATGCTACAACTAGAATGCCCTAGACATGTCTAAAAAACACAGCCAATCAAGGCATGTAGCAGTTTATATTACTATGGACTGATTAATGTAATAAATCACATCCTTTTATCTTTTGCTATATTATGAGTGCTGTTTGTAGAATTATCAGATCAGTAATGATAACGTTACAATCTTCTTTCAACTACTTACACAAATTTTGCTCAAAAGACATTCTTGATTGATATATGTATGTTTAATTATTTTTTCTTTGATCTGCCTTATATATATATATATATATATATATATATATATATATATATATATATATATATATATATATATATATATATATATATATATATATATATATATATATATATATATATATATATATATATATATATATATATATATATATATATATATATATATATATATATATATATATATATATATATATATATATATATATATATATATATATATATATATATATATATATATATATATATATATATATATATATATATATATATATATATATATATATATATATATATATATATATATATATATATATATATATATATATATATATATATATATATATATGTATGTATATATATATATATATATATATATATATATATATATATATATATATGTATGTATATATATATATATATATATATATATATATATATATATATATATATATATATATATATATATATATATATATATATATATATATATATATATATATATATATATATATATATATATATATATATATATATATATATATATATATATATATATATATATATATATATATATATATATATATATATATATATAAATTTCTACTCACGTCGGGATATCAGGTGGAAGATCCAAGGGCGTTATCCATATACAAGTCTAAAGAAGTTGGAACCAGAGAGCAACTGCACCCAGGAATTACCTGGGCAAGTTTCTTGCATACCATGATGTTTCCCCAACTTATACTCATCAATGACCCAATAGACAACATTTCATTCGAATTATCCCTTCTGAGTGAATAAGATAGAAATCATGACACAATCACGTGTGGAACAGAAATAAATTTCTGACTCGTCGGGATCGAACCCAGGTCTCTCAGGTGAAAGCAAGGGCGTTATCCACTGGGCCATACAAGTCTAAAGAAGTTGGAACCTGAGAGCAACTGCAAAAATTACCTGGGCAAGCTAACTGCTTGCATACCAGGAACTTCCCGACTCATCAATGACCCAATAGACAACATTTCATTCGAATTATCCCTTCTGGGTGAATAAGATAAATCATCAACACACAATCACGTGTGGAACAGAAATAAATTTCTGACTCACGTCGGGATCGAACCCAGGTCTCTCAGGTGGAAAGCAAGGGCGTTATCCACTGGGCCATACAAGTCTGCAGTTAGCTTGCCCAGGTAATTCCTTGGGTGCAGTTGCTCTCAGGTTCCAACTTCTTTTAGACGTGGCCCAGTGGACGCTTGGCTCCACCTGAGAGTCCAGTTGATCCCGACGTGAGTCAGAAATTTAACTGATTTCTATCTTATTCACTCAGAAGGGATAATTCAATGAAATGTTGTCATACCTTGCACAGTTAGTGCTGCAGTTTTTTCCACCCCTGGGTCTGATCCCGACTCAGAAATTTATTTCTGACCCAATAGACAACATTTCATTCGAATTATCCCTTCTCGGTCATTGATGAATAAGATAGAAATCATCAACACACAATCACGTGTGTTGCTCAGGTTCCAAATTTCTGACTTGTATGGCCCAGTGGATCGATCGCTCCACCTCAGGTGGAAAGACGTGAGTCAAGAAATTTATTTCTGGCGTGATTGTGTGTTGATGATTTCTATCTTATCCAGAAGGGATAATTGAATGAAATGTTGTCTATTGGGTCATTGAAGTGGGAAGTTGGAACCTGGTATGCAAGCAGTTACTTGCCCAGGTAACCTTGGGTGCAGTTGCTCTCAGGTTCCAACTTCTTTTAGACTTGTATGGCCCAGTGGATAACGCCCTTGCTTTCCACCTAGACCTGGGTTCGATCCCGACGTGAGTCAGAAATTTATTTCTGTTCCACACGTGATTGTGTGTTGATGATTTCTATCTTATTCCCAGAAGGGATAATTCAATGACTATTGGGTCATTGATGAGTCGGGAAGTTGGGGAAAAGACAACAGTTTTCAGGTAAGGTCCCAGGTGCAGTTGCTTAGGTTCCAACTTCTTTTCTGGAGTGGATAAGTTTTCCACCTGAGAGACCTGGGTTCGAACGTGAGTCAGAAATTTATTTCTGTTCACGTGATTGTGTGTTGATGATTTCATCTTATTCACTCAGAAGGATAATTCATGAAATGTTGTCTATTGGGTCATTGATGAAAGTTGGGGAAAATCGCTGGTTGCAAGCTGAGCTTGCCCAGGTAATTCCTTGGGTGCAGTTGCTCTCAGGTTCCAACTTCTTTTAGACTTGTATGGCCCAGTGGATAACGCCCTTGCTTTCCACCTGAGAGACCTGGGTTCGATCCACGTGAGTCAGGCCGTGATTGTGTGTTGATGATTTCTATATATATAAATATATATATATATATATATATATATATATATATATATATATATATATATATATATATATATATATATATATATATATATATATATATATATATATATATATATATATATATATATATATATATATATATATATATATATATATATATATATATATATATATATATATATATATATATATATATATATATATGAATGTCTTTTCCTGTAATACCAAGTGTAATATGAAGATAAAAAAGGCCCATAAAACACTATTTAAACGTTGCAACCATATATTTCAGGCACTTGCTTCTGTGTCACTGTTCACTGGTAGAATATGGACAGATAAGATGTTACAAGGTATATATACAAAACATATGTAGGTGTGGCACTGTCCCCGATGGTACTTCTAAGAAGGTGGAGAGTGACCAATTCCCTAGTGGTTTTTGGCCTCATTAACTCCTGTTTTCGATTCTGGAGGTCTTGTTCTCTGGGCCACCTTCTTCAAGAGAGGTCTGAGGATTAGCGCGTCGATGTCGTCCGATTTCCAATGTCCTCCTGACAAGTTCATGTTGTTGGTTTGATTGATGATAGCAGATTCCAGCATCTTTGTTTTGTACGGACAGCTACTTTTGAAAACCATCTCCGCCCTCCCCCCCCCCTCTCCCCAGCTTATGGAATGGCCAGTGTCTCTGATATGTAGGAAAATCCCCGAACTCTCCGAAGCATATCTTACCGACCTTTTGTGTTCTATTATTCTTTGCGAGAGCGATCTACCTGTCTCCCCTATGTAAACCTCACTACAGTTACTGCACGGTATCTTGTAAACTCCGGCTTCTTCCCCTTTGTTATTTAAGTATACGTTAATGAACGAGCTCCCTATGTATTTGGGATAATGGAAGATGAAAGGATTGTTATACCTGAGTTGTTCTGTGGCTTTTTGGATGTTTTCGTCATACGGTAGCTTTATTTTGTTGTTAAAATCTCGATAATGTGGGGTGGGAAGAGCAGTTGCGTTAGGTGCTGACGGATTGTGTTGAATTCTTTGTCTAGGTACCCATTTGAACATATTCTAAGCCCCCTGAGGAATAAGTTGCACCCTTCCATGATCTTTACGGAGACATCGTGGTAGCTTAAGAAATGAATATAGGAAACAGCGAAAGTGGGTTTCCTATATACTGTGAAGGCATACCTGTTCTGTTCTCTTATGATCAGTACATCTAGGAACGGCAATTTTCCTTCCTTTTCCCATTCCGTTTTGAATTTTATGGTCAGAACTAGCGAATTTAGTCTATTAAAAAATTCATTAAAGTCTCCCCAGCTATTGTCCCAGAAAGTAAAAATATCGTCTATGTATCTAAGCCAGATCATATTGAGGGGTTTGATGGACAACAAAAGTTCTGTTTCAAAATATTCCATGTACAAGTTTGCTAGAAGGGGTGATAGGGGACTTCCCATGCTACAACCAAATTTTTGTTTGTAAAAATTACTATTGAAAGAAAACACGTTGTTAGTTACACAGAGGTTGATAAGTTTTAGAGTTTTATCTATGCCAAGAGGGAAATGGTCTTTATATGGTTGTAACTTCCTCTCTAAGAAAGACAACACGTCGGCGATCGGGACTTTAGTAAATAATGACTCGACGTCTAGGCTGAGCAATTTGATGTTGTTTGAGGGGATGTTTAAACTATTAAATTTTTGTATAAAATCCTCTGCATGTTTGACGTGGGAGGTTGAGAAGGTTCCTAGAAAGGGTGATAACAGGTCTGCGAGCCATTTTGATAGTTTGCACATGAATGAGCCCCTGCTAGATATTATGGGGCGTAAAGGAATCCCATCTTTATGTGTTTTCGGGAGGCCGTAAAAATAGGGGAGAGAGGGGTAGGGGTTGATTACCTTGAATGTCTCTAGTAGTTCTATGTCCTTCTTATTGCCCCCTATGGTTCTGACTGATTTGTTAAATTGAGCAGCAATATTTGTTGTGAGATCTTTCGTTAATTTGTCATAGGTCTCCGCATCGTTTAGAAGTTCTTGAGCTTTACTGATGTATGTCTCCTTGTCTAAGAGAACTATTTTCCCGTCTGTCAGATTTTGTGATGATGATATCCCCCCTTTTCCTTAAACTAACTAACGCATTTTGGAATCTTTTCGGGAGCGAATTTTTGTAGTTATTTTGCTCCAAGACATTTAGCAAAATGCCTTTGAGACATGCCTCTTTCTTGTCATAATTGTTTTTTGCAATGTTTATCAAAGGCAACTAGGAAATTAAGATTACTCTCGGGACCTGGTTTTAGAGCGAATGAAACTCCAAGATTTAAAATGGTCTGTTCTTCTGGGTGTCAGGCAAATTTCTCGAAATCAATTGCGCGAAGGTAAATTTCTCGAATTCAATTGACCGAAAAATAATTTCTCGAACTATCATTTTCTCGAATGTCAATTACTCGAAAACAAACAAGTAAATTTCTCGAACACAATCGAAAGTATCCCATAAGCGCCAA
>NC_089764.1:8699295-8701795 GCF_040412425.1 Macrobrachium rosenbergii | reverse complement strand
TCTATGTTTTTAAGAGCATTACGGGTATGTAGCCCTGAATATATTGATGATGAAATAGATAAGATTAGGAATGCAGGCAAGAAATTGAAATATCCTGATAGTGTATTAAACAGTGCATTTGAAGCGGCAAAAAAGACTATGTATCAAAACCAGAAAGAACCTTACAACACAAAAAATTTTCTTGTTTTGCCTTATAATAATAATATGAAAGATATCCCTCATCTTCTTAAGAATTTTGGTGTTAATGTCGCATTTAAGAACAATAAAACGATGAAAAATGTACTTATCAAGAACTCCCCTGACAATACTAAAGGGTGTGTATATAAAATTCCGTGTAAGTCTTGTGACAACTGTTACATTGGCCAAACCGGGAAAGCACTGGAAAAGAGAATCGAGATATGCACAGGCGAACAGTGGTATATTTGTACATGTTAGTGAGAACAATCATGCTATCAACTGGGAAGGGGCAAAAAGGATTGTATATTCTAATAATGCACTGGAAAGGAATATAATTGAATCTAGCTTTATAAAAGAAAGTTACAACCATAATATGAATATCAGTCAAGGGATGTATAAACTTGTTCCTTTAATATCAAAAGAAATTTGTAAATTGTTTAAACTTTAAGGTAGGCAGTAGAGATGTATGAAAATAGGATTATCATATTTGTAAACACAGTACGAGGGTAGTAGCGTTAATGAGTTTCCAAACCCCGCCTCCGGGACACCTGTCAGGTGTGGATCTGAGGTGGTGTATGGTTTGTTTATCAGCATTGTCCCCTGAGAGTATATTGTGATTTTTAGCCAAATGAGTTTTAAAGGCCACTCCTACCTCGCGACCGGCCGGAGTGGGGATATGTAGTCACTAACGGTTGTGTATGTTCATCAGTACTGTTCTTGTAGTATATATATTTGTGTCTTCTCATACTCTGTATCAGTCCTTCGTCAATGGCTTGGAAATAAAGTTGAAACCGGTCAGGACCTACACCCTGTTTCTTATTTTTCACCTGTGGTAATGTGTGATATATATATATATATATATATATATATATATATATATATATATATATATATATATATATATATATATATATATATATATATATATATATATATATATATATATATATATATATATATATATATATATATATATATATATATATATATATATATATATATATATATATATATATATATATATATATATATATATATATATATATATATATATATATATATATATATATATATATATATATATATATATATATATATATATATATATATATATATATATATATATATATATATATATATATATATATATATATATATATATATATATATATATATATATATATATATATATATATATATATATATATATATATATATATATATATATATATATATATATATATATATATATATATATATATATATATATATATACTGTATATATATATACATACATATATACTTGTAATTTTAAATCTGGGATCTTGTTAGATAAATGGGCCATACTAGGATGATACGCAACTCACCTTAATTACCACAAAATCTGGACTCTGGCCTTGAGTACAGCTAAAATTATAAACAACAAAATACGGCTGAAGGCCTACTTCAAGAGGCGGGGTGATTAGGTAAACCCTGGGGTTAAACTTAATTCCTCATATTTACAAAAGAAAACACATCAGAAGAATGGTTGCGTAATTCTGGGGTAATGAGTTGAAAGCAAATGACGGGGAATTTCATGGAGGAAATGTACTGAATTGCCCGCATCAAAAGTTGTTGATAATGAAGTATTGAGGGCTGCTACGCACACAAGATGATACACAGATCCACAGCTGAATACTCCTAATCTTTCTTTAGGAGCTGAAGTTCTCTTCTTTTGAGGACCAGCGAAAGGAAGGGTCAAGCGAATTAGTTCACAACAAAAGTTACTTTTGATACTGCCAGTCGCGTGTTGAAAATAGGCAGTTTAAGAGAGCAAGGGATGGAGCTCTACTCCCCATGGCTGCCGATACAGTTCTAATAACGAGCTTCTCTCTCCCAGGCCCTTTATAGTTTCGGAAGTACATCTCTCTCTTCCTAGATGGCGTTTTGATCACTCTGCCCGCATGGAAATGCTGGCAGCATGGCTCCGGTTTCAAGATGGTGGAATGCACGTGTTCAGTCCGCCAGCTGACCTGCCTCGGGCGACAATTAGCTCTGATTGGGTCTGCGCCTGGAATTAAGGGATTTCCGACAGTAGTTCGGACAAGAAAGAGGTTAAAGTGGTCCTCTCCCCCCTCCCCCAAAACAAGTCAGTGGTGAGAGAGGTTTTACAGGTGAATTTGCCTACAGTGGAGTAGGCTTATACTAAATTGAATTTATTGATTACTTAGCCCTTTTTCCTTTTAGTTATTGCATGAAAGATGGCGTATGAGAGAATACTCTTCATAATAATAATAATAATAATATATATATATATATATATATATATATATATATATATATA
>NC_089764.1:8651795-8694295 GCF_040412425.1 Macrobrachium rosenbergii | reverse complement strand
TGTAACTTTCCTATTTGATTCTGGGCCGTATTAAACACATTTGCATATTTTTACAAACAACCCACCCTTAAAATGTTCTACAAAATCTGAGTGCCTGTTGGTGAATGAAATTCAGATGTTTTTATGGTTCTATATGTCACATTACAGTAAATTTTCTTTTAAATAACTGACAAACTACGAGCATTGTTCCAATCACTGGCTAAAAGAAAAAAAAAAAAAAAAAAAACTACTATTGTCTATAATCAACTTTCGTATATACCGAATGCAAGATAACAGCTTACATCAAGAATAGTATAGAGAACAATATTGTAACTATGCTATACGAATTTAACGGAAAACATGAAAACACGTTTTCATTAATACCATAAAGACAGACACAAACGTATTCTAGTAGGCAACTCAAGGTGTTGGTCTTCTTCAGCAACTTTAACAACCTCCAAGGTTTTCAATTCAAGTTTCTTCCCTTTGATGAAACTAATAACAATTTTTAATATTGCACCGAATATAATTAGAACTGTCGAGTTTCATTTTGAATATATTCACATCTGTTGTTTAAACTAAAATTAAGAAGTAAACCGTATGGTTTTTAATTGTAAATGATCATAGTAAATGAATCATCTGTCCGAGCGCAAAAAACAGAGCAGATCTTCCATGTAAAACCTTGCAGCTTATTCTCACCCTATTTTTCCTGGAAGGTTTCTTCTCCGCTTACCTTGATGGATGTTTAAAACAAAGCATTCTGCCCCCATCAGTCTAAATAAAACCAGTGATTTAGATTCATTTACACTCCCCCCCACCCTACTCTCTCTCTCTCTCTCTCTCTCTCTCTCTCTCTCTCTCTCTCTCTCTCTCTCTCTCATTTCAAATGATTCTCCATTAGTATAAAGCAAAGGAAATCTGTAATGAGTCTAAAAAAAATTTTAATCATTGACTTTCAGCTCAGTTATGTATAAAATTGTTTTTGTATTTTATCTGAAGCATGCACTTAATATATTTTTCAGATTAATCGTGTACAAATTACCGCCTCCCCCCTTAACGAAAATTTACAAGAATATTGTTCTTACTACTCTCTCTCTCTCTCTCTCTTTCTTTCTTTATATATATATATATATATATATATATATATATATATATATATATATATATATATATATATATATATATATATATATATATATATATATATATATATATATATATATATCGACTTCTCTTCTGTTTCAAACTGTCAACAGCGGAATAAATCAGATGAATTACTTTTTAAAAATTCTTCAAAATCACTTATTATTAAATCATTAACGAAATTACATGAAGGCGATTTTGGCTAAATACTTAAAATTTCTGTTAGAAGGGATAAGAAATCAAGATTATTTCTTCCACAGAATACCGGTAAAGGCATCTTTTCTTGTAGCACATATCGAACCCCACCCCCTGATCCCCCCTTACCTCCCGTTTCCTTAGACATACCCTCTCCCTACCCCCTATCCCCCCCAAAATGTGCAGTTCCTAGTTGGACGAGTCGGTAGAGCACTCTGCTAGGCCCGAGTTCGTGCCTCCGGCCGGCCAATGAAAAATTAGAGGATTTTTTTTCTGGTGATAGAAATTCATTTCTCGGTATGATGTAGTTCCGATTCCACAATAAGATGTAAGCCCTATTGCTAGGTAACCAATTGGTTCTTAGCAACGTAAAATAAGTGTAATCCTTCGGGCCAGCTCTAGGAGAGCTGTTAATCAGCTCAGTGGTCTGGTTAAACTAAAGTATACTTAACTTTTTTTTTTCAAAAGTGCAAACTCATATGAGTTTACAAGAAGGGGGCATACAGAACTCTTAATCATATTACCAATGGGAAAACACAAAGGAAGCGCTGTTTCAGCTTGAAATTTATGGAAAGCTATTCCACACCAGAGTGAGTTTCGCCCGTTGCTAATGTAATTTGGAAGGGCACCCTCTAGCGTAGAAAGGAAGCTTATTACCTTACTACCGTTTATTATTCGATTCTAAATACTTATTTCCCCTTTCAGATTGCGTCTGCTCTCTCTCTCTCTCTCTCTCTCTCTCTCTCTCTCTCTCTCTCTCTCTCTCTCTTTTTTTTGGCCAAGCCAGTTTCAAAACTATTTAATATTGATGAAATTTATTTGACGCGTAAATCTTCATCAATGCTAAAGATTAGCAGAGTTAAGAACAGGTTCTAAACTGTAGAAAAGTCTACAGGATTGCATAAATAATGTTTTAACTCTAAGCATGCGACGACGTAAAATGCCTGGATGGAATCAATTTTATGCCTTACACGTTTTTTAAATTTCATTTCTACACGAAATTTGCTTTGTTGTTTCAAAAGCGAAAAAAATTAATAAATGGATAAAAGAGAAGAATAATGCTCCACTTCCTCATAAGCTATGATTCAGGGAGTACGTTTCTTTAGTCCATGCATAATTTCCACTCTGCTAGTTACATCAAGCAATATATTTTAGATTAAACCATTTAACTGCATTTGAAGCATTTTTTGCTTTTAGTAAACACCATATGTAAGATAAACACCATATTACACATGATTAAAGGAATATATCTCATTATCTGATATAATTTATTCTGTTCAAATAGCTAGATAATAAGCTTCAGTACATGAAATTATTTATAGCACAAATTGTGGTAACTTTTTGGTGAGTGTCAACAAAGTTTTACTTCATGCTTAGTAAGTTACTCCACAGGACCTCCCACCAATCAACTAACGAAATTTGATGAATGAAAAAAAAAATCAAAATGATTATACATGACTTCTCTACCCGTAAACTGGAGTAATGCGCTCCTATTTACTTGTAACAAAATAAATCGAGCAAAGAACTTGAGATTTTTCAGTGAAATAAAAAAATCCAATATTCTCCAAGATTACGGTAAGTAAAGTAAATGTCTTTTACGTGATGGCAACCCATCCGCACAGTAAATTAGTCCACAACAAATGGAAGGAATATAGTGGAGCTGGGGACATGCTGCTGAAGAGCAAGGTTGAAAAGACAGTAGGGCTTTAGCAGTTAAAGCTACATTGTACTGTGATATGCATACCAGAAGCGTGAACGTATTGTGCTATAATGGCATAAGATTTAATTTATCATTCAGCTCATACGTAAAAAAATAATTTTGTGCCTCTTTTCATTTAAATTGTTTTTGTTTTCTGGTTAAAATTGCATTTCTGACAACTTTATGCAAAATATATAAAAGAAATTAATTTTCCTTCACACCCAGGAAAATATTCTCTTTTGTATAATCGATAACGTTATAATAACACGATTTTTATTAGCTGAATAAGTGGTGAGTCCTATAGATTATTTATGGGTGTAAATGGTTGATGTTCTGAATGATTAGAAGGGTTTTTTATTAGGAAAGGGAATGTCGTCATGAAGGCATGGATATGCAATAGTTAAAAATGCAATAATCTCAGTCTCAATGAGTCCATATCATAACATTTTATTGAGCTACTTCTTCAGATCAGAATGATTTTAGCTATTTATTTTCATGTTTCATTCGAGGTCTAAGTTTGTTAGTAAATTTTAAATAGCAAAAACTCGACAGATATCTAAAATGTAAGTCATTACAGGTGTGTCTATATTCAGTGAATGCTCAAGGCAACGCTGGCATTAAGAACATAGCTAACAGATGACATTTGTTCTGAAAATGGAACAAAGGCCCCCACCTAAATTATATTTTTGAATTTATACCACTTAATATTGGAATTGAAGGATGAATTTCGGTGTCTGTTGTGAAAGAATGAACTGCATGACATAGAAAACAGATGTAAATGTAGCTTCCACACCAAAGACTTTGTTTTAGATCCCTGTCATACTTTTGCTATTTGAAATGTCTTACCAAACTTAGGCCTTGAGTGAAATATGAAAATAGATGGCTAAAATAATTTAAACTTGCATTAATTGCTAAGTAACCTGTTATGATGTATTACAGATTAAAACTGAGTTTATTATATATTTAATCATGATATACGTTTATCCTTGACTCCATGTTGATACTGCCTGATATGCAAAGATTTGTAATCATTCAGATCATTAACATGGATCAAACGTCACAAGGACTTACGAACTTGAAGAAATGCCACTTTGGATGGTAATGGGGGCCTTATACTTCATTACTGCTTCAAACTTCAGTCGGGAGGAGATTACTCATCAATGTTCACTGATTCGAGAACTTGGTTCCTTTCAGGAGTGTCTTCGAGTATCTTGGAAAACAATAAGCTGTATATCTCTTTCTTATGTGGCCATTTCTGGGAAGTGAAGAACGAATAGTGATGAGGTTGAAATAATAAAGAAAAAAGTTCGCAGTTTGTGAAGTTGACAAATAAATTACTAACTAAATTACTTGAATGAGTGGGTAATGCAAAGAATTATGATGAAATGTTGATTATTGATTTATTATAGACAAAGAAAACTTTTCGTGCAGAAGAAGGAGTCAGCAATGTTATTCAATTTACTTGAAATATCAACTGCATTCGTAGGTTGTCACAAAGGTATCAACATTCGAGAAATATCGCCCCACAATTTTCACTTTCAGTGGGAATGGCAATATTTTCAAAAAGACAGTGTCTACGAAAGTGAAGCTTAGAGGGAATTAGAAATCAAATAAGATTAAGCAATAAAAAATGCAAGAGGATAAGCATAAAAAAGAAACTCTAGAATCTTAGCCAACTGCTACACTACAATAATTTTGTGATGACATCCTAGAATGAGATGCAAAGGAAGTATTCGCAATACATTCAACGCTGGAAATAGGTATGTATATAGTGGACATAAAAGAGTTTAAGACCATTAAACCCTTAATGAATCCTTAATAAGTCTCGAACTGTTAACTAATTGTATTTAAGAAGAATATTAGGGTCTGGAATTTGCCTATGCTTCATGGATGTTAAATGACAAATAGGCTTACATCAACTGAATTGTTGGTCTCAGTTTTCATGAGATCTAAAGACAGAAAATGGCAGGATATGCAGTAAGAATGTAGAAGGGCTGAAAACTCCGAAAGATGTGAGAGAGATTGATTTTATGAAATTTGGGCTGTGAAACTAAGGACTGTGGCACTTTCGACCATTTAGTGCTTCAGACAGTGAAAATAGGTGGCTTGAGAGCATGAGGAGCAGAATAAAGAGATCCAGAAGATGAAGGACTGAAGAGGAAGCACGGATGGAAGTAAATTAAAAGGCCAAAAAGTGGATGCAAATAAGGGCCGAAGGGAGGTTGATAACACCCTTTAGTAATGAATACAGTACAGCACGTGGGGTGCACTGAGGGCACTGCCCCCTACAGAGAGGTATTGGCGGGTACAGTAAAGAACAGCCTCCTGGAAACTATTAGGGGTTAAGTATGACCCCTTAACGTCTCACTGACTGGTTTGAGATGGAGATCAGCAAAACGATGTTCCGTGGTATGCGGTGAGGTACAAGGGCAATGGAGGGAAAGGGAATGATGAAATGCAACTAATGGTCAGTTTTAGAAAACCGTATTATTTATAGAGCTCAGACGAGGAGCGAACTTAAATTCAAAACTAGGATGAGAATGTTGTGAATATCAAATTCATGCTGAAAAATACATCCAGCTTTTCCTCTTGAAACAAATCATCTATCATATATATAATTTCTCCTGCAGCACGTCCACAAACACATTAAAGACCTTAGCACATAGCATTCAGGACTTTTCTCTTTGGCTTAGAGACAGATCCTGAAAGGGTATGAGGCAACCCACACAATGTTGCTGCAATTCAGTGACTCATACATCATTTTTCCATTTCCATCATGGCAGAGACGTGAGAGTGGGTTGTTATTAGCCTTCGGAGCTGAGGCTCTTTCGCAATTCAAAGCGTTTCTTTCCACTAGGGATTTCACGGCCCTTCAATAGGCACTCCTCGGCCCTTGAATGCGTTCGATCTGAGTCATTAAACACTGGCTCTTGTCGTGGCAAATTTTATCCCGGATGTAAAGCTTACTCCCACCGCGGTATCAGTCTATATGTATATACACATAGCTGTATATACATATATACATACGTATATACATTCATAAATATAGCTATATCTATATCTATATCCTTTCAAAGAAAAAGTACTGGTATCTTAATAGAAGGTGAAAAAAAATTCCGTATTAGGAGAAGACTCGCAACTGTCTCTGAAGTTGCAAATGACGTTGCGCATTTTAGATGAATTTAAGGATACTCACTACTGCTCAGGAAAATAAGGGACACGTTAATATGAAAAATAAAGAAAATTTAAGATTATTAAGTTGTAAATTATATTGTTATTGATGTTTTATGCATGAGTATTTAAAACAAATAAGTCAGCACAATATCTCAATATTCTCGTGAGCTGCAGCGCATAGTCCCAATAAGAAGACTTAAAATAAACGGTTGAGACTTGAGTTCCGTTTCAGCAGATATATATCTTTTAGAGATCAAATTGCGAATAAATCCTACCCATTTATCTATCCATAAAAGAAATATTCTTTGACGGAAGATGGACATGATGGAAATGTAATCTGCTTCTCATCTTACTGGAGACGTTTCAGAAATAATATCCTTCTTTGGCAGACGTCTCAGAAATAGTATCCTTCCTCTCAGCCAGGCTTTTTCTAGCTTAGTTTGGAGTGAGGTTAGGGGCGTGTGGTGAGGTGACTGGGGGTCGGTCGGTGAATTTGAAAAAGTTGGCTTTTTGAGGGAGTTATGTCAGCAAATCCCTTACTTCTATTTGCATAACACCATTTCCTTAATTGGAGTATTTCCCATGGTCTTGAACGTTGCAAGAAAGGGGCCTTAATTAATTACACGAACCATTATTCTTAAACCTAATGGGATAAAATTCGTCAATGCTTATTAAAAATTCATATTAATATGTAACATTACAAGACGTTGATTTATTATCCAAATTCACCGTTTAGAATACTTGCATATTCGTTGGGAAATTTATGATTTCGGATCAAAAAAGGTACTTTGTGATTTAGCGCAAGCCAAGAGTACTGGGGATCAGATATCAGAGGCAAATGAAGAAGCATGCGAGGCTCTTAAAACTCATACACTGAAGAATTAGAATCTATAAATTACATGATCAACAAGAACACGAGTAGGGGGAACTTTTAATTCTTTTACATTATGTACTGCACGAACGTTTGGGGACGATTTATACGTCTCGCCCTCAGGGAAGAATATTGATTTAAAAATTTTTTTTTAAATACTCTACTCACAAAAAAGCGAAGGTTTTGCATAATACTGCTCGTTATGTACTTATGAAGAGTGGGCGTTTACATGAATGACAAATAAAACTACTAGAAGAAAAGGCCTAACAAGCATGTGCAAGCGTTTAATTGATAATTCAAATAGAAAAAAAATTTTTATTTATGCAAAACAGTGGAAAGAAAAAGGCAACGAGGAGAAATCAGATGAGGATATTGATATCGAAAATAAACGAGAGAATATTGGTTTTAAATACTAATGAAAACCATAGTAAAGAACGAGACGGAAATGAAAACGTTCTGGTATTTTTAT
Organism: Macrobrachium rosenbergii; assembly: GCF_040412425.1. NCBI lineage: Eukaryota > Metazoa > Arthropoda > Malacostraca > Decapoda > Palaemonidae > Macrobrachium > Macrobrachium rosenbergii. Next base: position 8,686,765 of record NC_089764.1, on the reverse strand, counting down.
AAACCAGGGAAAAAATTTATCCTAGAAGAATTCTGGAGAAGAATGGCGAAGAAAAAAACTAAATAGCAAATGAAAGATTCAGGTAAGAATTTCGTAATATATAGAGTAAAACTGGGTTAAGACCGTGACTAACTAAAAAGGATCTTTGTTAGAATGGAATATAGAGGACGATAACATTTCACGTCAATACTGTTGCTAAATTGTTCACATATATAAACTGAAATCTGCAGAGAAGTTGCTATGTGGTGGAACTTTTTTCACTGCATATCTTAATAAAGTGCATAATGTACGGAAGAAAAAGTTCTCTAAATAACACAATACTTGGAAATCATTTCCTTCCGAATTACAGTTGTAGGCGGCCCCTAGCAAAGGGCCAATGAAGATGAAGCTTTCCAGTCACTTTGAAGAACTTCCTTTGATCGTTTCGACTTTGCCTTTAACTCACCGAGTTTGTAGCTTTGGTTCTCTTCGATCTTAATAATTTAACTCTGGATGCCTTCATGTAAGTTGATTTTCTCCCTAATCCCGTGTATAACATGTAGGAAAATTTCGATTTTCATTCATTTCGCCTTTGTGATTTTGGTTTTCTTTGAGGTTTCATGAAGGTTTATCTCCTCACATCTTGTTACGGAATTTGAGTCTTGTGTGATAAGATGCTTCTTTGATGTTTGAATGTTATCGTTAACTTGCTTCGTTCCCAAGTTCAAGTTCCTGTCTTTTTAAGATCAGTTTATTCTGATTCTCTGAAGAGAGGCTGTATTAATTATTATATGATATTTGAAAGTAATCGTTATCTTACGGCGTTTCCAACTTCAAATTTTGGTTTTTCTTTTTATGGTCAGTTTCTTCTGATTCTCTGAAGAGAGGTTGCATTACTTAGAGCAAAGTTTCGTCAACTTATCCTTATTCGCGGGATGAGTGTTTAGATTATGTTTCATCGAATATATATGATATTTTGTGAAAATTTCGTTTTTATACGCCTTTAACTTTCACCGCTCTGTTAGACTAGGGTAAAAGACACTCATTTATTTGCTGCGTATAATTATTAAAAATAGCGTAACTTTCAGCATCATTCAGTCCCTACACGCTGGTTCTGTTATCACAAAAATATTCTTCGAAGAATTTATGAGTTGAGTTGAAGCAGAAACATTATTAGAATTTATTCAATGAATGTCTGGTAACGTCTCTTTCTAGGAAATAAACAAGGTCGATTCTTTCGTAGCAGATTCAATAAGGTTTGATTTAATCATAGACACTTAAAAACATTATGAATTTTACACGTTGAGCAACGAGATTGTGGTGCCAGGCCTTGAATACAATTTAAATCTTTATGATTTAGTGCCAAGACAGATTCTCTCGCTTCAGTAGATAACGGTTATTCTCTGACTGTCGTCTGTCTCTTAATTCAGTTTATGCAAACTAGGCTCTCTCTCTCTCTCTCTCTCTCTCTCTCTCTCTCTCTCTCTCTCTCGTCTTCTCAAATATATTTGACAGCTGTGCTGTCTTAGTATATATATATTTTTTTCTTAAGTTATACTTCTTTTTAGCAGAATTTTATATATTTATTTATTTATTTTAGTTAGTTTTCCTTTTTGTTTTTTCTTCTTAATCAAATTTATATGTAGTTCTGTTTAGCAGAATTTTATTTTTAATTTTTATAACATACTATAAAAGTGAAAAGATCACATTTAGTATTCGGCGTCGGTGACCCTGGTAGTTGTGACGCCAGATAACCCACAATTAATCAATCAATCTCTCTCAGAAAGTCAGAAAGTATCAAAGCCTTGTGGATGCAAAAAGAAAAAAATAAGAAATAAAAGAGCTTTAGCATACACGAACCGCTCGAAGAATTTCCTTTTCCTCATCGTTCAAATTGTGAGGGAATTTTACTTCTTGATATTTCTTAAATCCCCATCATTAAAATGCTCGACGGTAAACAGGATAATGAAATACAATGAGAAGAAAACAAAGCAACACAAAAAAGTACACCGTTCGAGTGTACTATTCTTCCACTAAGTAATGGTAGTGTAAATATATATTTACGTCAACCATAATGATCATTTTAGAGAAGTGTGGCTCGGTAGTAATAAGCGCTAAACGCACGGGAATAACCGAGAACTGGACACATTTCCAAAATGTATTCCTTTAAAAACCAGTCATTTTTCATACCCAGAGCCGGATCAAGCATTATATATATATACTTAGCATCGGCGTGGCTTCGTTGTACGTCTTTAAAAAATCTTGAATGCCGCGCGGGAATCATTAGGCGCTGGAGCTGATTAACTCATCGTTTCATCTTTCCGCAATATTCATGTTGCAACAGCGCGTGATTTTTCTCTAAGAAATTAATTTCTGATGTGGCGAGCTCTTTTACAACTGTCAGCATTCTGCAAGTCAACAATATTATCATTCAGTATAATACTAGTGTATAGTTATGTCTATAATGTCTTCAAACAACGAGATCAGTTTGTAACAATTATCATCCAAATCCATCTTAGTCTTTAGTTTTGATGTGGAACGATTAAAAAGATTTCATGAAAACTTTAAAATTTCTCTGTATTATCCTCTGTAAAAAATCGCTCCAGAACACTAAAGCTTCTTATCTTAATGACAGATTCCGAACGACTCTCTTGACATTTCCTCTTTTCCTCTTACTAATACTGATTCGGAAACTCCCCCTAATATCCCCCAATCCCACCGCCAAAAAGATAAGATTGAAATAGAATTGCTCACTGCTTGGGTGGATGTAGCTGAAGAAAAACAATTCGGGAGGAGAAGCTGCATTGGAGTTATGTCAAAGACAAGGACTGAAGTTGCTGAACGCGATGTTTCAGAAAAAGAGAGAAAAACTGATAATATACAAGAGTGGAGAAGCCGAAATAATGATTGATTTAATAAATGTTGATTTTATCATGCAAAGAAATGGATTGCACTTTTATACGGGTTGAGGCGTGCTTAACACAGCACATATTATTGCAGACTAACTTTATTGTGTGGGGTAGAATTAACTTGAAAAATAGTTATTTTGCTTTGAATCTTCAATAGTGAGCAAATAATAGGAATACCGATTCTATGATGTAGCGGGGAGGCCATAATGTTCATGAACTTCGAACATTTTAAACTGGACTTCCATTTCCTTTCCGTGTATCGCAATGCTGATTTATATTTCCGTTAAAAATACCTTGACGATCATAAACTGGAATCAATTAGAAAGGTTATTCTCAAGTTAATAGAGAGCTTTTTTATTTTATTAAAGAACTGAAAAGAATCAGATAGTTATCCGGGAAAACATTAGGAGTTAAGCTACAAAGTTAAAAATAAAAATACAAAAAAATAAAACTAAAAAACTAAAAATAAAAATACAAAAAATAAAAATACTAAAAAATAAAATTACTAAAAAACATAAAAATCCTAAAGATAAAAATTAAAATAACCTAAAAATACTAAAAATAAAACCGAAATGCATTGACTAATACTATCCTATTAAAGATTAATCTTCACGGAGCACTAGTCTAGCCCACGCTCACTCAGAGGAAAATGAACTGATCTAAGGGTTTGTAAAAACTTTTAATGAAAACTTAGTGTAGGGTGAATATTGAGGCTGTCGAAGTGAGAACAGTGGAGGGGCATTTTGTTTATATGCAGGGAGAAACACTGCTCCGCTTAACAGAATCTAGGGATCCTAAGGAAAAACCTTCCATATTTCAAGGGTTAAGACTCTGAGGACGTGTTCAGATACATATTTTTAAAATAAACACAAACTCCTTAAGAAATCACTTGTTTAACTCAATATTTTCACATTCTACCGGAGTGTTTATTATCACGTCTTCATAGTTACTGTTATAAGGAGGTCACATAAGCAGCAAGATTAAAAAAAAAATTACCTTTGAAAAACACCTTTAAATAAAATAAAAGAGTTCACCCTTTAAGTATGATAACTTAAATGTCCCTTAAAACAACAACATGAATTGTTGTTTCCCAAGGTTCTTATTATGATGAGTTATCTTGTCTGCGTAGGAAATTAAAATCTATATAAGACTGTAAAATCATTTGACCTTTCAGTAACATGGTAATTTTAGTCAAGAAAAGTTCGGCGGTATCATGGACAGCCCCCTCCCCTCTATTAACTAACCTTAATAAGGAATATTTCGAAAAAGAAATCTTGCTACCATAAGCCAGGAAATAGTATCTAGCTTCAATAAAACTCATAATATATCCAAGTTCTGGGTCCACAGATGGTGGTATTCCAAAGTGTTTTTCAATAAAATGAATGCATTGGTTACAAGTATTAAATTCACGCTTGATTATGAAAAAGACAAACTGCTCTTTCTATCTAATTTGTTCATAAGAGAACAAGAGAAATATGCTTTTATGGTATATAAGAAGCTAACTTCCGCTTTTTCTTATATTTATTTGGTAAGTTACTCTGATGTTTAATTGAAAACGATGTTTGACTGTAATCTATTTCTGAAGACAATACGTCAACATCTCACTCAGTTACTTTATTCAGTAAAACAAAGGTCCCTTACATAAAAAAAAGATTGATTTCAAGAATAATATTAGAAGCCCTTAAGTAGAAAACATTTAAAAGTAGCTAAGCTTGGCACTATTTGAAAATTCATTTATTCTTCATGGCATTAAAGTTATCAGTAGTTTGCTAATTTAATGTATACCCATAACAAATCTCTTAATCCAACATTGTAATAAGTTTTTTCCTGGTTTTATAGTTGCTTTCTTCGTTTATAAATCCTATTACAGAAGTGGAAGTTCAGACTTTAGCAAGGAAACAGCTTTGCTTTCTATTCTGGAACGTCAAAATATCTTGGATAGGATAACTGACATAAAGCAATTAGTCGATCAATTAGTCCGGCTATTCTATGAATACTTGACAATGAGAACAGTTAGTCCTAGAAATTTTTTAACTTTTTCTGGATAAATATCTCTGCTAGATACCATCCAGTTTTAAGGAGGTCCTGTTAGTAACTGTATAATGAACAGAACAATTGTATAAGTGATAAAGTTAACTTATCTGACCTCGAGATGGAGAGGTTAAGGATATTTAAAAGAACATCTGGAGGGAGAGCTGTGCTGGAAGTAAGAACTTATGAGAAAGTGAGAAGGATATCAATAAGTAACTTGCCAGCCTTGGCCAAGCAACGGAATGCTATTAAATGGCTGACAGTAAAACAAAAACGACTGAGAACAATGAAAAGATGATGATTACTAACCTTAGGTACTCTTTTTAGTGAAGTTACTGCAAGGCGTAATTATACTCAGTTAACGATTAATTACATTTATTCAATAATTAAAACACCAGTGTATAATTTATTTACAAGTAGGGACACCCGTGATTAATCAAATAAGCTTTGTAGCCTTAGAGGACGGTGCTGGAAAAAAGGTGAAATTCCTTGTCCCGTCGCACGTGGATGAGTCCAGGCTACGAATGAAAGGACGAGCTGAGATTGTCCTTGGTCACTCACGATAAAGGCATCCCTCTGGAAGAGAGAGGAGTCGAATTAACTATAGGATTGGCGAGAAATGAAGCCCTAATACCACGCAATTGAAATAATTAAGGATTCACTGATTAACAACGTGACCATAAATGGCGCAGCCAATCAAAAGTCACTTATATCACATTGTTCTCATACTTGAATTAACTAGCATGCAAACTAACGGTGGCCATGGCTGAGAAAAGGCTGTACTAGGGATCAAAAGAAGGGTTTACTGAGATGGATGGAGAGAGAGAGAAATACATGTGGTGGAGCCCGGTATTTACCTGGAGGGGTTCGTTAAAAAGTCAAGAAATATTTCAGTAGAAAGAAAAACAGGAAGCCAAAATACTCAAGTTGTCTTAGGCTTACCGTAGGAGTCCAAAAGAACGACCCAGTATATGGGTATTCTGAACTAAGGCCCGTCATACATGGGGCACGGGTTGGCGGACCTGCGGAATGGGCGAGTGAGAAAAATGGATGTCTACTAGCTATCAGAGCCAAAACACAATGAGAACGAACCCGGCCCGGGCACACCCAACTCATGGCAAGACCAGAGTGCCTCGGTGCCCAATATGTCCGCCGCTTCTGGTAGGGTTTCCAACTTTGTAGCGGCTTTCCCATAGCAACCTGGAAACGTGAGACATTTGGCAGCAGAGGAGAAATAATACAGGAAAGACTAAAATAAGAGGAGTATATTATATGGGCAACCATATGCACTTCGTTAGCATGGGGGCAGCCATTTTATGAGAGATGGTTAACCCTACGCATAAAAGGTGACATGCAACAGAATCCGGTTTCTTAAGAAATGCATAGCAGACTGTGTGGCACCGATATGAGAGAGAGACATTGATTAACATCCATTTCCTGTCTTTGTAGAAGAGATCTTGAAGGCACACATAAAAAGAAAAAGATCGAATTGAAAGAATTAAGGATGAAGAGCAGAAAAAATCAGAAGAGAACTGGCGGAGAATTAGGAGGCACCAGTTTAGACAACGTTTTCAAAGAAACTGAAGGTTGTGTAAAGGTATGTGCACGCCGCAGTTCACAGCTACGCGAGAATAGACAAGTTGCCATTTTCGATAGGTCGGGGTGGGTAAAAAGAGAGAGCTTTGATTTAGACAAGAACATTTCTAAGAGACTTTTAAGTCTGCCCCAAAGCCAAAATCAACGTCCTTCAAAAGAAGGCATCGTGCTTACCCCATACAAATGGGGAAAAAAACACATTAAAAGAAGAAGAAGAAGATATCTAAGAGACTTTTAAGCAGGGATAAAGTGTTAGTGTTAGGATACAGTCTTAATTTTTGCAATGGGAATGATAGTCACGATTTCAATGAAATGTGTAGAGAGTTAAAGGAATTAGATAAGAACAAAAATGTGGATGAAGCTGTTTTCTGTATGGGGTCCATATGGGCGGGGTTAAATTGAACAAAAGTTAAGTATACCTTAGTTTAACCAGACCACTGAGCTGATTAACAGCTCTCCTAGGGCTGGCCCGAAGGATTAGATTTATTTTATGTGGCTAAGAACCAATTGGTTACCTAGCAACGGGACCTACAGCTTATTGTGGAATCCGAACCACGTTATAACGAGAAATGAATTTCTGTCACCAGAAATAAATTCCTCTAATTCTTCATTGGCCGGTCGGAGATTCGAACTCGCGGCCAGCAGGGTGCTAGCTGAAAACGGAGCCCACCCGACCAACAAGGAACTAATAGATTCATGTTTCCGGAGAGATTACGTAAGGCCCTTTATAGACTAGGCAAATACAAGGACATAAAGAGTTGCAAGGTAGACAAAGGGGGAGCAGTAGTAGTAATGGATCCCATAGATTACCAAAACAAGTTAGAAAAATTTTTAAATGATGAAAACACATACGACGCTTGCAATAAAAAGCCGGATGTAAGTGGGGGACAATGCAATTTTAATAAAACAGTAAGGGAAGATTTGACAAAAATCCAGGATAAAACAAAAAGAAAAGAATTAAAACAGAGTAAAATCAGGGGAAAGCCCAGAGATCCCATATATTTATTTTAGTCCAAAGACCCAAAAGGAAGGGCGCCCGCTAAGACCGATCGTGGCATTGACGTGATCACCGCAGAGGAGGCTGAAGAAATTTCTTTCCAACATAATGGGAAAATGGGTGGGTTTAGTATCTGAAAGGCATTTAAAATATAACATGAACCTTACAGATGAATGATCTAAAATTAACATAAAAGATTGTAAATTCGCGAATTTAGATGTAACTTCCGTTTACCAACGTACCAGTCAAGAAGACGGTGGAAGTAACAAAAAAGAATATGGAGGGAGAAGTTTACACATATGACTTACATCATGATATTTTGATAAAATTGTTGACAGCAGCCCTCAGCGTCAATGTGTTTAAGTGGGGCGAAAACCATTACATAAAAAAAAAAAAAAAAAAAATGGCGTGCCTGTGGGTTCGAGTCTTTCGCCGATCATGGCTAACATTTTTATAGAATGGTTTGAAATGGAGGAGGTGGGTAAATTAAATGAAGGGAATTAAACATCATCAAATGGGTAAGATACGTGGATGACGTCCTAATTATTTATAAGGGAGAAAGGGAAGAAGTACACAAGTTCCTAGAAAACATAGATAAACTAAATGAACGAATCAAATTCACAATAGAAGAAGAGGAGGAGGGAGAAATTCCTTACTTGGATGTACTGGTAAAGAAGGAAGGGGAAAATTTAAAATTTAAGGTACACAGACAGAAGACGAACACCAATTCATACATATATTTGTTCTCCAGTCATAGGAAAGAAATTAAAATGGGAGTAATGACAGGGTTGGCTATCAGGGCTTATAGGATTTCCAGTCCCGATTCTTAGATGAAGAGCTGGAATACCCGAGGGAGAGTTTTAGGAGATTAGGATACCCTAAGTACTGATGGGAACGGAAACACATTAAGGCAAGAAAAAACTATTTTGGGGAGAGGAAAGAGATAGAAAATGAACATTTGAAAAGAAAGAAAATTATTAGTCCCGGACAACAAAATTATTACATCCACCAACAGAAAGCTAGATAATTTCAAATTGATAGGTAGTTAAAAAAAAAAACACCATTAGGAACAAAAGGGTTAGAAACAAAAAAGTCGGTAGAGGGGGAAGAGGTGAGAGGGGGGAGTATAAATGGCAGGTGTCTAGATTGTGATGAGCGTTACTTCGGCGAAAGCGGCAAATCCTGAAAAAAAAAAGAGGAAAACAACATATACAAAACATAAGGCGCTGCAATCAGACGTCAACAGTTGCCAAGCTCTGTTGGGAAAAAGACTACAAAATAGACTGGGAATATGACTTTTTTTGTACAGGAACACTAATAAAATGGCCAGACTGATTGTTGAGAATGCCTCCATATCACGCACAAGCAATGTAATGGAAGCAATACTGGAAATGGATTTGAAGACAGCCTATCAAGAAAAATCGTATACTCTATAATAGAAAAGAAACGCAAGAACACAAGAAACCACATGAACAATGCACACCAGGAAGAAGTTATATATATTTATATATATATATATATATATATATATATATATATATATATATATATATATATATATATATATATATATATATATATATATATATATATATATATATATATATATATATATATATATATATATATATATATATATATATATATATATATATATATATATATATATATATATATATATATATATATATATATACATATATATATATATATATATACCCGGCGCTATATATATATATACACCAGAAAAATTCTGAAGAACTGAAATTTCTGAGAACTGAGAAAAATACTCCTGCACCTCTGACTGTCCTAAATCACCCACTGAAAAAGATTGATGTCACATATCATTCCAGGTGGTTGTTACTACACTCAAACGCAAAGTCACCAACATTCCCGGGATGCCAGCCATTCTGAGATACACAACCCGATAACACCTTATTTAAAGTACCGGTATGTATTTATAATGTGTACCTACCCCTACTTAAACATCATCCATACATTTTCTCTTCCGCGTTGATCTTCAACCCTTGGTAACATAATTAATTTCCACACCACTGTTAAAGGCCCTGGTCGCACCTTGACAAAGGGCCCTTGGCCATACCTGAGTCCAGTTGGTATCATGTAGCTGGTACCAATCAGGTCCTCTCTCTCTCTCTCTCTCTCTCTCTCTCTCTCTCTCTCTCTCTCTCTCCATTTACCTATTATGTCTAAGGAGTGTTAATCAAATCCTAAAATTACAAAACTAAAATTAATTAAGCAAGTTTAACAATGAATTGTGCAAAATGAAATTATGGAAGATGAATATTAAACCCATTAAGCATTACCACGAAGCAAAGTAAATAATTACATGTGAAATATGATATGTGGGGATTATTTCCTATTCCCCACCAAGGCTCTAAACCAACTTCCATTACTTAAGTCTGTTACACATAACTTTCAAAAATATTTCTATCATTAGTTCCATTATAAACGACCACTTCCCACATCGGCCATTTTAAATGCTTGCTTATACAGGAGCATATCCTATCCAATTAATCATGGGTTCATTGAAACATTCTCTTATGTGAACGAGAATCTTGATTCCCAGTGTGTCTGTTACGAAGTTAAGTATACCTTAGTTTTACCAGACCACTGAGCTGATTAACAGCTCTCATAGGGCGACCTCTTAATTTAGCTTATCACCAAGGAGTAAATAATTTATCACATGCTCCTTCTCACTTAGCGATTTCGTAACTCACAAACGGATTCACATTTCCGTTAACACACCCCATTATCCAATTATAACCAGACCAAAAATCTTCGATGCTCTAATGATGGAAACTTCTATCCCTGACTTGTGACGCTCTACCGAGTGCCCACCGAACAATGCTCAGGTCACCAATCGATCAGTTGCTGAATTTACTTCCATTCTCATGTGGACAGAACCTCCGTGGTTTCCAAATGCCTCCAGAAAGACTGTCATAGCTGAATCCCAAAAGTTACAGTATGCTAGGAGCTGAATAAACACTCAGGACACCCGCAAAATTGCTGAACATGGCAAGCAAGCGTTCGCATGTTACAAATACCTCCATAATGAATATGATATATATATATATATATATATATATATATATATATATATATATATATATATATATATATATATATATATATATATATATATATATATATATATATATATATATATATATATATATATATTCCACAATATCTCCTAAATAATGTGCTCGTATATTTTTTCTTTCTCTAAATAATGTTCTTTTTTGTTTTTTCAGTTTTTTAGTTTGTTAGGAGACTAAGAAAGATTGAATGGTTGTTTACAACACAGACTAGAAGTTTGGCACGCCAGACAAGACGTATAGTTCCGGTGATATATGTCTGCAGAAAGAAATGTCCTTTTTCTGTTTTCTAAACATGACATTTCTAATCGAACTTCGTTAAGCGGATGTCCATTTTCTCTTCAGTTCTCCTTTTTTATTTAATCCTGCCTATGCAGCTAACAAGACCTTTTATTTTGTGAAACAGGAAGTTTTTCTTCTCCATAGAAAATAAATAGGTTTGATACGAAAACTTTCTGTAATCAAGATTGACGACCTTGTAATAATGTAACCTGACCAAAGATTTCTCCTTTAGGGACCTTTTCACTTTTGTGTTGTATTAAGTAAAAAAACTTCCTGATAACACTCGTAGATCTGAGCTGCTTTGTTAGCAAGTGAGCCTTAACAATGGCTAAGTTCCCAAAGCACAAAAAAAGGATGACAGGAGCTCCAGCTTTTTTCCGACTTCGTGGAAATATCGAAAAAAGTCACAGTCGTGGTGATAGCTTATCCAAGGCGTTAACACTCGACAAATATTCGCTCCTACCAACTCTGATAAAATATCCGTCATATTTACTTTGTTCTTTCTTTCTTTTTTTATTCATTAGCAAGAGATCTGGAAAAACGAAGACGATAACGACATGAACGTTTCGGATGGAAGCCAAACAAGATGTAAAATTTGGCAGACATACGTCTACAGAAAGACATGTCCTTTTTAACACGAAATTCCTTATCTAATTTTGTGAGGCAGCAATCCACTTTCACTTTAGTTCTCCCTTTTTCATAAATTATGACTTTATAAGAAAAGCCTTTTCTACGTGAAACTCGACGATCTACTTATGTAGATAAAAAAAAGTCTGTGTGCTTGTATACTGACACTATCAGACATAAAATGAATTTCCTTGGAATTATGTGACCAGAGGAAAGAGATTTTTTAATGACCATTATAACGTACTCTCGTTTTTTATAATGTTTCAGCAATGACACTTTCTTAAATGCCAATGTCAAACTTAGTACTTTAGTTATCTTGTCATTGAATTCTTATAATAAAAGCAGAATTACCAAGATTTGGCACAACAGCTGCAAATAAGAAAGCTTTCTTTTCCGTCTTTGTTGAATATTAGAAAACAATAAGATTGTTGAAAATATGTAAGCCAGGGCCTTAATATAATAGGATATCCTATTCCATCAGCTACAATATCATTATCATCTTTGTATTTAGTATTTTCCTTTTTTATATTTTATCTACTCTTCTTAACATCAACGCCACTGCACCTGAGCAATTTGACAACCTGTTTATGTTTAAGACTCGTCTCATATAAACTTACTGTTTCTTAAATTAATATTTAGGTATTGGTGATATTTTAGCAACTACTTAACGTGTTTTACACAGACACTTGGTGTGCAGAGTTTTAACCAAGAAGTCTGGTTAGACTTTGCAAACTGTGATATAATTTCTTCTTCAACTGTAGCTTATCTGGTGGAATTAATGGAAGAGCATGGAACTAAACTGGTTATTCGGCATTTTTACTCCAGTCTCTTTTATGATGAAGAACCAAATGGAAATACATTCCATAAAACAAGTCAGGTTGTAAAGAAAAGTGATGATAACCGGGTCTATTTTAATCGATGACATAACCGTATTTTAAAGCGTTGTGAATAATCCAAGAAAGACAAAAGAAAGCAAAGAATTCCATATTCTAGATGTAAGGCATTAAAGAATACTTGCTGCCAGAATAACAAATGCATTCGTACTTTCCATACAGTCACTAACAAATGGAATTATAAAATCAGACGTACACAGCAGGACTATAAAAGTATAACCATGCTACATTCTAAATAAACCTGGGTTATAAACAGTTTGTGATATATCCAGCGAGAAGACAAAGCAACTGTCCTGACTATGTAATAAGCAGTATACGTGCATACATAGATAAACGCACACACACAGACACAAAAACACACACACACACACACACACACACACACACACACACACACACACACACATACACACATATATATATATATATATATATATATATATATATATATATATATATATATATATATATATATATATATATATATATATATGTGTATGTATGTGTGTGTGTGTGTGTGTGTGTGTGAGTTTGTGTGTGTGTGTGTGCGTGTGTGAGTTTATATATATGTGTGTGTGTGTCTATGTATTCCCTTCATAATGTGTTAAACAAATTTTGGATGCTACCTACTTTTAAAGAGAGCTCGCACTTTGTATACTGTATCAGCCATGACAAAGATTTAGTTATAAAATGATGCCGAACGCCTGTCAGGCATGGAGATGCCGACAAATGTTCTGCCATCATGCAGCTGTACCTTTCACTTAATGGCCTTCGCCCCATGACCATGGAATATGAAAGAGTTTGGTTGTGGTACACGTTGACCCTCCATCATCACAAACTCATGCATGGAAGAGATAAAAAACAATAATGAACATAGCAGCAAGAATACGGAGGTCTGAATTATTTCCTTAAGAAGAATAATAAACTTTAATATAAAAGAGTTCAAATCGTTATACTACTTCAGACTAGGACTCATTTTATTGCTCTTATTAAAACAGTTAATGTGAACACTGAATAAAACCAACAGAAATACTGATCAGTTTGGGTGCACTCTGTCTTGTATTGAATTTGCCTTTCTTCAGTATAATTTTTCACGTTTCGTATTAGTAGTTTTGAAAACAATTATAAAACTGTTTTTGGGTATCATATAATGTCTCTTAAATCCCCTTTGACAGAAAAAAGTGAACGAATTACCCGCTGTATTAAGAAAATCTTAATCTAGGAAAAACTGTATAGACTCAATAGTTGTCCATCCGTCATTTGTACTGATTATGGTAAATCATATGGCCACCGAATTTGTTAAGGCTTAAGAAAATCGATGAATGTAACCTAAATTTTGCCGCAGTGTACTGTAAATTGTTGCATAAACTTAAAAATTACAGTTTAGGTTTCTTTTGCATCTGTTCAAAGGCATATTGAGCAACCTACAGGAAAGTTAATGATAGGTTATGTGTTCAACCGAGTTTGAATGTGTCTGTGAGTCAGTGATTGTGAACATCAAAAAGTTGAACCACTACAGAATTACAACTTCTGGTTTGCATCGATAGAGAAGCAACAGTTTGTCAATATAATAACAATCTTACCCTAGAGTGGCACTCCCGTAGCCTGACACTATGCTGAGTGTAGTGAGACAGGTTACAAAAACTAATGCTGTCGACGGTGTACAGTACCTTCATCCTATGTTCTCAAAGTGGCACTGCAGTGAGCAACTTTATCATAATTTTTCTACCATGGCTCTTATGTTCATATAAAGTCTTCTCTAGATGTGACAGTATTGATAACCTATCAATGAACTGTTCGATGCCGATCCATTCTCCATAATAAAGTTTCTCGCTTTTTCCTCAGAGAAAGATGTAGGTAGAAACCTACTGCTTTTAGATACTATTGTCAATGGAAGCAGGTTTTCTCTCTCACTTTGCCGTAAAAAGAAAATTTGACTTTTAGTCATACAATTCCTGACAGCATGGAGGTCTGAATTGACTCAAATACTATTTGTTTTCTTTATGTGTGTCAGACACATTTCCGCTCAAATACTTGCGCTATTGTGTTGTGAGTGAGAGAGAGAGAGAGAGAGAGAGAGAGAGAGAGAGAGAGAGAGAGAGAGAGAGAGATGCAATGCATGCACCGTCTTTTATCAATAAATTGACTATCATTGAATATTAATCTTTTAAGAGACATAAATCTCAAAACGTCCTCCCATCTTTTCGATCCCTGACAAAACTATCTTGTTTCATATGGTTCTATCCAAAGAAAGGAAACTTGATATTTAATCTGTTTCACTGACTTTCTTTTAAATGTATGAAATTATTTACTTGTCATTAAAACTACAAAATTTAATCTTCCAATGTGGATTCAGTTCTGCAAACCAGAATTCAATTAGTACCGATCTGATAACCCCCCTGTGGCCAGCCAGGAATAAAGATCAGAATTTCTTAATTTTTGTTTTTCCTGCTTTATTTCTATTTAGATGGCTTCATTTGAAGGTTACTCAAAAGGCCTTCAAAGAACTTGTGACACTGGAATTAATTAGACAGAATTGATAATCCCTGTTATTTCGGGAGGTCCTTTTTTCGAATGTTATTTGGCCCATCAGTGACCTTCTCCAATACGCATACTCACAAATTAAGTCTCGTATCTGCAGTTTCATCTTTCTTCTGCCTTCTTGATTCTAATGGTGGCATTGTCTACGTAGAAAATGGACCTTTAAAAATCTATTAAACGCCAAATGTAGAATGTAGATGAATATTTCCCCAAAATACATCAAAACATAAGACCTAAGAATACATAGTAGACAGAAAATACCATCAAGAGTTTCATTTTGGGAAAGGGCTCAAAAGACCATCTTGGACGAGTATAAAACTAAGTAACACAGTCTAGAAGTAGCCAACACATAGCATGCCTTAATGATTAAGCTATTTTAAGAACTACAACACACACATACTGCATTATGTACATATTGTAACAAATATATGTTGCTCTCGTCTCTCTGGCCTCTTAACATAAGGGTCAGATTGCTATCCATTAAGGCGGGGTAGGTGACCCTCATCCAGTGACAGAAAGAGTCTAGTGGTAGTGAACGCCGTTTTTGAGAAGGGTCAACGCAGTTAAGGGGATTAGATTAGTCACTGGGGTAATAGACATGCTAGACATTGCTTTAGATACCCTTATCTCAAGACGTATATTCCTGTGATCTCCTTTCTGCTGGTCTTAACTGTCTTTTCAGAAATCCAGCAAACCTTCTAGCCATTTCCGGGCCCTGAAGGCCTGTAGAGGAACAACAACCGGCCAACGGCCGGAGAGCAGGGCAGTTCCCGCTCAGTTTTCGCTCAATTCCCGACCAGGCATGACCTTTGACTACTGCGTCCCGAAGTCCGGCCGTAGTCTGTGTCTTGGCACACTGCCATACTGAATTAGCGTCAGAAGAGGCCTGGGCTACAAGTCGCCCACAGCAGTGTTAATTTGAATACCCATTGGAGCAACTAGCTGCTTTGCAAATTGTGCACAGTGCAATCCTGGAGTGCCCAGTAAATCTGAAATTAACAATTAAGTGCCAGCTTCTGTTTCTCTCACTGAATCTCTCATTTCCTTTCAAGATTTCATCTCCAAAAATAAAAATTCCATGTGAAAGCCTAGCATGTGTATTCCCCATATGAATCAAGTCTATTGATGAATTAATCCCTTTCTGAGTGTGATACAGTCAAACAAGAAGGATTTTTGCAAGTGAGAGAATCTTTTATATATGAGCTTTTATCTTGGAAATCTATTTCCAGAACCGTGTTATCTGTTCAACCTCGCAGTCTTGCCATCCATCTTGCTTGGAAGAATTTCTGCCTTATTGCAGCAGGCAATTCAACGTGCAATGTTCTAGAAATTGGTATTTGCAAAGGAGCCCTCAAAGGGGACCCAGATTCCGTTGTGTTATTGATTGTAGCAGTAATGTATTTAGTGTAAACAAAATCAGTATTTTGAGGTGCTGTTAATTCTACCAGTAACTTTCTTTATTGAGAGCTAAATCAATATTCTTTGATTAAATTGCATATGTTGTGTTCAGTAAAGCATTATTTTTGTACTAATCAAAGTTTTCAATTGGTGACCTGCCATTATTATTATATGTAATTTTGTACATTTCATGCATTAATTGGTATGTACGTATGTCTGCAGTGAGTGCAATTGAAGGTTTATCCTATTGATTAATTAATTAACGTAGTATATGTATGTATGTGTATATATATATATATATATATATATATATATATATATATATATATATATATATATATATATATATATATATATATATATATACACACACACACACACACATATACACACACACACACACACACACACACACACATATATATATATATATATATATATATATATATATATATATATATATATATATATATATATATATATATATATATATATATATATATATATATATATATATATATATATATATATATATATATATATATATATATAGAGCTAAACTGTGACATTTTCAAGCGAACACTGGCTTACAGTATGGGCTTACAACCTACTTATTTCATTGTGTGGATGGAAAGTGCATAAGTGGTTGGTCGAAGGATAAGGCGGAACCATTTAGGGTAGAAGCACTGGGTACAAAGAGCATGTATAGAAAACAGATGAAAACTGTAAATACGTAGTCACATAAATATTCATCATACAAATTATTTAAATTTGTGTGCACCGTTTAACGAAGCTTTACATTCTGTTTGGAATTAAAGCAAAAAAATAAGTTAAAATAAATAATATAAAATCTGATAATTTACCAATCTGCCGCCAAGATAGACCAGGTGCAACGGAAGAACTATCAAATGATTGCACAATGAAAAATTTAAGAACTAATGAAATATACGCAGATGTCAGGTTACTTCACATGGCAGGTAGTATTGATAACTCACTATTATTATTATTATTATTATTATTATTATTATTATTATTATTATTATTATTATTATTATTATTATTATTATTATTATTATTATTATTATTATTATTATTATTATTCAGAAGATGAATCCTATTCATATGGAACAAGCCCACAGTGGCCATTGACTTTAAATTTAAGCTTCCAAAGTTTATGGTGATCATTTGAAAGTAATAACAAAATTATCATTATTATTATTATTATTCAGGACATGAACCTTACTGAAGAATGTTGCTGCCCACATACATGATAATATCCTAAACTAAAGCAATTGGCATATTAATAAAAATCGTTTATTTAGATTCAAATTAAGCTCAAATCTATTGCCTCACATACGTTAATGATCTACTCTCCAATATTAACATCCTTAATGTCATGCTTTCTCTATTTCTTATTTTACAGAACTTGTTTAATTTTACTGAATTCTTTGTCTGCAGAAAAGCGAATTACTTGCTTTAAATTCTGAGAGAAAGGAAAAATAATCATTAAAAATACATAGGGGAAATATATTATCATTACTGCGTCGTGAGCTTATTACTTGAATGAAAAGGAAAAAATCTACAAAGAGATTAAAACTTATCACTTGAATGAAAAGGAAAAAATCTACAAAGGGATTAAAGCTTAAAACTTGGATGAAAATAAAAAAAGTATATAAATGGATTAAAGCTTATTACTTGGATGAAAGGGGGAGAAATTTACAAAGGGATTAAAGCTTTTTACTTGAATGAAAAGGAGAAAATCCACAAAGGGATTAAAGCTTATTACTTGAAAGAAAAGAAAAAATCTAGAAAAGGATCAAAGCTTATTACTTGAATGAAAAGAAAAAAATCTTCAAAGGGATTAAAGCTTATTACTTGGATAAAAAGAAAAAATCTATAAAGGGATTAAAGCATGTTACTTGAATGAAACGGAAAAAAATCAACAAAGGGATTAAAGCTTAATACTTTATAGAAAAGGAGAAAAATCTACAAGGGGATTAAAGTTTATTACTTGAATGAAAAGGATAAAACATCTATAAAGGGATTGAAGTTCATTACTTGAATTAAAAGAAAAAATCTACAAAAAGCTGGTTACTTGAAGGAAAATAAAATAAAAAAAAATCAACAAATGGTTTAAAGTTTATTACTTGAATGAAAAGGAAAAATCTACAAAAAGATTAAAGCCGATTACTTGAATGAAAAGAAAAAAAAATCTGCAAAGGGATTAAAGCTTATTACTTAAATGAAAAGGAAAATATCTACAAAGGGATTAAAGCTTATTACTTAACTGAAAAGAAAAAAAATCCCCAAAAAGATTAAAGCTTATTACTTGAATAAAAATTTAAAAAAGTCTACAACGGGATTAAAGTTTATTATTTGAATGAAAAGAAAAAAATCAACAAAGGGATTAAAGTTTATTACTTGAATGAAAAAAACCCTGCAAAGTGATTAAAGTTGATTACTTGAATGAAAAGAAAAAAGTCTACAAAAGGATTAAAGCCTATTACTTGAATGAAAAAGAAAAAAAAAATCTACAAAGGGATTAAAGCTTATTACTTGAATGAAAAGAAAAAAATCTACAGAAGGATTAAAGTTATTACTTGAATGAAAAGGAAGAAAATCTACAGAGGGATTAAAGCTTATTACTTGAAAGAAGTAGAAAAAAAATCTACAAAAGGATTAAAGTTTATTATTTGAATGAAAAAATCAACAAATGGATTAAAGCTTATTACTTGAATGAAAAAACCTACAAAGTGATTAAAGTTTATTACTTGAATGAAAAAAAATCTACAAAGGGATTAAAGCTTATTACTTGAATGAAAAGAAAAAAAATCAACAAAGGGATTAAAGCTTAAGACTTGAAAGAAAAGGAGAAAAATCTACAAAGGAAATAAAGTTTATTACTTGAATGAAAAGGATAAAACATCTACAAAGGGATTGAAGTTCATTACTTGAATTAAAAGAAAAAATCTACAAAAAGCTGATTACTTGAAGGAAAAAAAAAAAAAAAATCAACAAAGGGATTAAAGCTTATTACTTGAATGAAAAGGAAAAATCTACAAAAAGATTAAAGCCGATTACTTGAATTAAAAGAAAAAAGTCTACAAAGGGATTAAAGCTTATTACTTGAATGAAAAGGAAAAAATCTACAAAGGGATTAAAGCTTATTACTTGACTGAAAAGAAAAAAATCCCCAAAAAGATTAAAGCTTATTACGTGAATGAAATTGAAAAAAATCTACAAAGGGATTAAAGTTTATTATCTTAATGAAAAGAAAAAAAATCAACAAGGGGATTAAAGCTTTTTACTTGAATGAAAAAACCTACTAAGTGATTAAAGCTTATTACTTGAATGAAAAGAAAAAAAAGTCTACACAGGGATTAAAGCTTATTACTTGAATGAAAAGGAAAAAAATCTACGAAAGGATTAGAGCTTATTACTTGAAATAAAAGGAAAAAAATCTACAAACGGATTAAAGTTTATTACTTGAATGAAAAGGAAAAAAATCTACGAAGGGAATAAAGCTTATTACTTGAAAGGAAATAAAAAAAACTCTACAAAGGGATTAAAGTTTATTATTTGATTGAAAAAAATCAACAAAAGGATTAAAGCTTATTACTTGAATTAAAAAACCTACAAAGTGATTAAAGCTTATTACTTGAATGAAAAAAAATCTACAAAGGGATTAAAGCTTATTACTTGAATGAATAGAAAAAATATCTACAAAGGGATTAAAGTTTATTATTTGAATGAAAAGGAAAAAAATCTACAAAGGGATTAAAGCTTATTACTTGAATGAAAAGGAAAAAAATCTACAAAAGATAAAAGTTTATTATTTGAATGAAAAGGAAAAAATCTACAAAAAGATAAAAGCTTATTACTTGAATGAAAATGAAAAAATCTACAAAGGGATTAAAGTTTATTATTTGAATAAAAAGGAAAAAAATCAACAAATTGATTAAAGCTTATTACTTGCATTAAAAAACCTACAAAGTGATTAAAGCTTATTACTTGAATGAAAAAAATCTACAAAGGGATTAATGCTTATTACTTGAATGAATAGAAAAAATATCTACAAAGGGATTAAAGCTTATTATTTGAATGAAAAGGAAAAAAAATCTACAAAGGGATTAAAGCTAATTACTTGAATGAAAAGAAAAAATCTACAAAAAGATTGAAGATTATTGCTTGAATGAAAAGGAAAAAATCTATGAAAAGATTAAAGTTTATTACTTGAATGAAAAGGGAAAAAAATTTACAAAAAGATTAAAGCTTATTATTTGAATGAAAAGAAAAAAAAAAACAAGGATTAAAGCTTATTACTTGAATGAAAAGAAAAAAATCTACAAAAAGATTAAAGCTGATTATTTGAATGAAAAGAAAAAAGTCTACAAAGGAATTAAAGCTTATTACTTAAATGAATAAACAAAAACCTACAAAAAGATCAAAGCTGATTACTTGTTGGAAAAAACGAAAAAAAATCTAAAAGGGGATTAAAGCCTATTACTTGAATGAAAAGGAACAAAAATCTACAAAGTGATTAAAGCTTATTACTTGAATGAAAAGCAAAGAAAATCGTCAAATAGAACACATTTAGCACGCAAATGTGTAAAAAAACACACACACACATACACACATACCATAACTATATAAATATGCATAGTACCTAAATTATGGACTAGGTATTTTTCATCTGCAGTCTGAACGAAGATAAAAAAAAGAAACTCGGGCAGAATGCTGGGTTTGTTGAGGGTAGGGGGGTTGTGGGCAGTCGGGGGCGCGGTCTTGGCATTTGAAGATGCATAGACATCGCTGATGAAATTTTCCCCACTGTCGGTTGTATCTGAGTGACAGGGCGAAAAAGAAGACTCATCTTTCCGGAGTATTCACATTGATGCAGACATCATCGTCGTAGTGTCTTTCACAGAAAGAAACCCACTCCTCGTTATTTTATTGACGTCTCATTTACGGGATTTTGACAGATAACTGATACCGTCTAATTAACGGCGATGGATGGTCTACATTTGCAAAAAAATTCTATTCGTGTCTTTTTAAATTGAAAAACAAATACTACGGTATTCTTTATGAGGGTAATGCCAGACATTCAAACGCTCTGTTGTTATAAGATTGCTTAAATTAGTTTTACTCATATTTTTATTTTCTCTTGTTGTTACTAGTTTATGAAAATATCAATTTATTATCTGAGCTTGTCAGACAGAGATAAGGACCTTGTAAAGAGAAAAAAGTAATAAAAGAAATGGAATGTCTTAAATATAGTACATATTATATTTGTCCTTCTGTTATAATGCCTATTTCTAAACTGTAAAGGGTTTTTCTTAATCATGATATGTTTTGACAGAATTTCTTAAAATTTCAAGTACTTTTGTACTGTGTCTTAACTGAATAATTATTATTTTGCTCTCTAACAGATTCATAAGCATCAATTCAATAAAACCTTCATGCGATAATTTTATTTGTTCTATATCATTTAACTTAATAAAAAACAATATAAAACAAACTTAACTTAAACATCAAAATACTAGGGTTACTAGTTCAGGAATTTCACCAATTTCCTAAAAATAATTCCAACTGAAGCTGAATAGATGAACATTTTGAAACGTTGATATATTGCGTTTATGAAGGTGCTATTGATAAATCGAAAAAATTGAATGTTTTTTCTACATATCAGCAAGCAGCTAGGAAACAGGATCGGTGCCTGTAAACACAATAAGCTTCAATACTGTAATTTCCTCGGATATCTTGACTAACGTGTATGCAATAACCAAATCAGAGACGCGTATATTAATGGACTTCAAGGTCTGCACATAAAACAATGTTTGCTCTTGAGCAAGGCATTAGATTTGCATACTGCCTGAGAATAGGTACATAAGCTGGAAATAGTTTACAACAACGTTTTTACTATATATACACGTACACACAAACATGCATGCAGTCATACAGACTGACACACACACACACACACACACACACACACACACACACACACATACACATATACATACACATATATATATATATATATATATATATATATATATATATATATATATATATATATATAATATATATATATATACTATATATATATATATATATATATATATATATATATATATATATATAATCACAACACATGCAGGAGAATCCTACAACAGTAATAATCAAAACTCGATCAGGTTTCAAAGCAACCAGAGCAGTTGTAATGTCGATAATTCCTTAAATAAGATAAACCTGAGTGTGAACCAGCGATTTCCCCAACTTCCCCGCCAGCAATATAGACAATGGAATGGGATAAATACACCTGAAGAGAAGGAGATTTGCAATACTTAGATATTTGATTGAAGTAAGATCTTGAATATTACTACATTAAAGTGAAATATCTGCATAGAATAAGAACTTGAAAAATATTATTTCAAAGGGCTTATTATTCCCTTCCCAAGTATTTGTATAAATTGAGAAATGAATTTATTGCTTCAAAATAAACTATAACACAGTTACCTGTCAGTGTATGGAACAAATTTCAGTCATTTACTTAAAGGGAAGAAATTATCATCAGTAATAAATAATCTAATCGCTTACTTGTATTATTTCAAAGGAGAGTAGAGAGAGATTTGAGAGAGAGAGAGAGTTTATTTCTTCTAAATAAAGAGAGAGTTACCATCGGTATGAAATGTCAAAATTTATTTAGGGTAATGTCAGTCAGTGATCAGGAGACGGAGAGAGAGAAAGAGAGGAATGAAATATTTACACGTTCCAACTAGAATAATTCTGAAATTTGGTGGCGTTGTTGCATGCAATGGGTTACAGAGCGACTAATAATAAAGTGAACCTTTTTTAAAATAATACTGAAATATTGAAATAATGAAATTAATCCATGGGTGAAGGAGAGATTTGGAGTTGGCAGACAATAATGAAAAAAGTAGGGTTTGGGCCTTGGCGAAGGACCAAGTGCAAACAGTGTAATCTCAAACAATAACAAAGAAGGACATACGATGCTCTGCAAAGAAGAAGGGAAGTAGCCAAAGGACGGGATGGCACTCCTTGGAGAATTACACCCTTTATCTACGATGAACTCAGGAGGTGGCGCGGTTAATATTTCTGAGCCTGTTTGTAGACTTCAATTTCTTACACGAGGCAGGATTTCCAACTCTTAACTGGGTCCACAAAGGACTCCAGTGATCAGACAAAGGAAAAAAATCACTTGAGCTCCCAAAGGACAATGAAAAATAATAATTTTGAGGGGTATGAATGCACAGAGAAGCGAGAGAAGAACAAAGAATTGCTCGTGTGATGAGGACTAATATTCTCACAAGTGGGATCCCTTCATGTCAACAGATATTCGTAATACTGAAATGGAGCAACGTAGGAATGATAAAGCAATTGCAATAAATTTAATAGTGTATAGGAATTTAGACACAAAATAATACGGATAAACTTCATCATACACAAAAAGTAAAAATTGAATACACCTCTATTAAAAACCTAATCTTCGCTTCTCTTTTCATTACACGAAATCGCTTGCTCCAGTGTCAAAGAATATGTCAAAAATATTATAGGGAAAAATAAAAGTTACTTGGCCTCGAAAAAACAACCTTCTTGCCTATGCAGAAAGTGCTATTCTGCATCAGTCCCACATCCCGAGTTTGGGCATGTGGTTGCTGAATATCTTAACAGAAATTTGGATAAGATTAATACGTGGTGCAATAGTTGGTACCAAAACGTGGCTCACCACATGTGCTTAAACACCAGGTACAATTGTATCCAAGCAAAGTGCCACAATGATTTTTTTCAAGAAATTGTCCAAATCAGAGATGGAGAGAGAGAGAGAAGGCGATTAACCTATACAGCAAAGGGCTTGTACAGTTCCATAGGAAGTAGGTTACTTGAATTAGCCTTATTTTTTTGTAGGGAAAGTTGTTTACTCTTTACTTTTTAAAGACTGAGACAGTGTAAAAAATAAAATCCGATAATACAACCACATGATTCAAATTTTAGCTAAATAACATCCAACCCAATCTGCGCTTAACGGACTTATTAAATTGGATGCTCAATAAGATGTCCAGTAATACTGTTAAAGTAGCTGTGGAATCCTGACCTGAGCTTGATTATCGTTAATTCACTCGATTACAGGAATCTTGATCTAAGATTTCTTATCGGTAAATCACACAATTAATAATATGCTACGCCTGGGACACTTAATATCGTTTTACTGCTTTAGGACTTTTTATCAAGTACTTCTACAGAACGTTATTTTACACACTCCTATGATAACTTTTTGAAGGAACTCTGGTCTGTGGAGCATTTAATGAGAATTCATTGTTTTATAGGAAGAGCTTCATAGAAGCTGAGTTAATTTCCTGAACGCGTAAATCATTAATACACGGAACAAAAAATGTATGAAAAATTACAGTATCTCACCTCATGTTTTGAGTAGCCTATTTATAGACAAATGATAGATATTTTTAAAGTTAAGTATAGATGTTTTAGCAACAAATTGAATAAAAAGAATATATCTGTAATAAATACATTACGAAAACAATGCTGAATTTAATGAAGAAAACATTTTATTACAGACACTGCAAGTAAATATTTACGATAATGAACGGATGGACAGAAAAGCAAGGGTATCAGAAGTATTGGAGAAAAATGGGCATTACGAAATAAAAATATTATTGCACTTACTCTGAGATGTTTCTGTGACAACGTATTCATTTATACATATGAAATTTCCCAATTGTAATGGGAAGTTTATTAACTCAGTATACGCATAGGTCTGATGATGGCAGTAATATTATAGAAACTATTGTTAACAAATTCAAATTCCAATTCATTGGTGTTTTCTTGTTAACTTTCACTACAAGGCTCCATTTCCACAAAAAAGTATTTTAACGCTGAAAACATTATGCAATAAAACAGCATATTTATTTACACGTTTTTTTTTTTTTTTTTTTTTTTTAATTGGGCAACACCGTGTAAACAAATATCTCTAACATTCAACACCCGACATCCAGTCCCAAATTGTCCCTATTATTGTCACAATCTAAACATAGACTTTGATTCTGAATGAAGCTTTCTCTGCTCTTCAGCGCGCTTCGCAGAGAATAGATAGTGCAGACTACCAACAAATGCGTCAACTATATTAACCCTTTTATGTCATTTCATAAAGACCATTAGCCCCGCGTTCTCGAAATATTCCATCAGATTTTCAGTACCTAATTTCCTCAGCTCGCTGAGCATTACTGTGTCACGGAACGTTCATAACTGCAGCACTTCAGATGGACTTTCATTTTGGTTTGCGAGGTTTTATCTCTCTCTCTCTCTCTCTCTCTTGTCTCTCTCTGATTTTTTTTTTTTTTTTGAAAGATAAGTTCTGCTTAAATTCAGCGAAATATAGTTCTTAGTCAGAATTTGACGATTACCCATCTTCGACAAAAGTAAAGTTTTCGTTGACAATTTCACGAAAGTGCTAGGTAACAATGAACTTATTGCTCTGAAAATAGCTAGGATAACTGGCATACAGTGAAATATGTAGTAAATTTTTGTGAAACTTGATTTCACTGACAATAAATGAAGGTGGTATTTTACTCACAAAAAGTTCCGAAAACATTTTATGATTACCTTGACGTGAACATTTCTTTGAAAAGAGATAAGTAGAACTAGGTAGCCCTGACCCACTTGATTATTTGGCAAAAAATATTCTGACGCTGACCCATTTTCAAGATCACGACGTAACACGAATGGGAAAATGTCTTTGAATAATGGTTCTAATGCCTTTATTGGTACTAATAGCTTCAGGAAAAAGAATTCAGTCTTATTCCACATATCTGCAAATATCAAATCATAGGTAACCTAAAGGTCTTGGGACATTTCTGTCAAAATCCCACATTACATTGCATATATTATTTCTAATTTCCAGTAATTATAGAAAATCAAAATAATCGCAAGTGACTCCCATTTGTGCCGTTGGGTCACTGATAAGAGTATCAGTAACTGACCTGAAATAATTTTTGAGAAATCTGTGAAACTGTAAAAAGATATATATAGGCTAACTCACATGACTAAGGCTAACTTTTAACGGATTTTTTTCTGAAGAGTTTCCATTATGGTTGTGTAAGAATTAAGACATTGACTTAACTATTGTATTAATTAGTTTATTTTATAACTGGAGCCTAAATATATCGTCTAATATGAAACTAGAATTTCTAATTTCTCAAATGGGTCAATATTTACGACTAATTTCAGAATTATAAATGAGAGTATCGGAACATTATCTGGAATGCTGAAGTTTATAGACTGTTGACTGCGTTATTATTATTATTATTATTATTATTATTATTATTATTATTATTATTATTGGGTAATAACATGAGGGTTTAACATTATGTTGCTCGGCAATGAAGCTATCAAAAGTTGTTAATATTGTTACAAGTTTTCTAAGCTACCCTTAATCAGAGGACGGAAGATGGACCGCTTAAAAATCTAGAAGAACATGATAATTCTATTTTCCATAAGGTCCCACGATCACATCCTGGGCACGTATACTTGTATACAACATTCGAAGAGAAATGTTGTATACAAGTATACGTACCCTGGATGTTATCATGGGACCTATGTTCGATGCATGAAGAGGCCTGCTGAGGGCTTGCACTGAAGTACACAGAGGACTTAGTTTTAGAACTGGCAGTAAACTGTCCAACCCTAAACATTTCAACATAAGAAATCACTAAAAATATGTAAAATCTACCTAAGATATAAAGATTTCAAAATAATTGGTGGAGTTAACAATGAAACTGATCTGAACATTTTAGATATCTCTTAATACAAAAGACTTCCGACTCTAAATACCCAGTTGTTATCTACGCAATTGTTTGCAGCCTAATTTGATGTTATACAGACATATTGTCATTGTTTTTTGAAATGTTTTCTTTCAGTCTCCTCACTTCCACTGCTCGGGTGGGTTCTTGTGTGTAGTTGTATGTTGAATCTGTTTTCCTATTCATCTTTTATCTCATACTTTATATTGATTTTCTGTGTTTTAGTTTTTTCAATGTAATTTTTATGAGCGTTTTAAATGTAAAGATATATTATAGTGTCTAAAATTGTTTCAGTGTTGGAAAGTACGTCATGAAATGTCGGCAAAGATAAACTATTATATATATATATATATATATATATATATGTCTAAAATTGTTTCAGCCTTGAAAATGTGACTATATAAATATGTATACGTATATATGTATATGTCTGTATATAAACTATTTTATATATAATATATATATATATATATATATATATATATATATATATATATATATATATATATATATATATATATATATATATATATATATATATATATATATATATATATATATATATATATATATATATATATATATATATATATATATATATATATATATATATATATATATATATATATATATATATATATATATATATATATATATATATATATATATATATATATATATATATATATATATATATATATATATATATATATATATATATATATATATATATATATATATATATATATATATATATATATATATATATATATATATATATATATATATATATATATATATATATATATATATATATATATATATATATATATATATATATATATATATATATATATATATATATATATATATATATATATATATATATATATATATATATATATATATATATATATATATATATATATATATATATATATATATATATATATATATATATATATATATATATATTATATATATATATATATATAATATATTTTGTGTGTGTGTGTGTGTGTGTGTGTGTGTGTGTGTGTGTGTGTGTGTGTGTATATGTATATGTTTACAGGAAAAACAATTTTAAAGGGCTTTTTCTGAGTACTTCAGAGTTTTCCTGGGTAGTGCCAGGTTGCTTTCCGATTTCGGGATATCGGTGGAAATCCTAATTATTCTAACCAGTTCCCCTCCTCTGAATATTTGATTAAAGCATATTTCCCTTTAGATATTAAATGATGAAATAATTTATCTTATCCACGCCAAGTATAAATGCAAACAGACCAAGATTAATATTTTTCGTCTACTTGACAATTTGCTTCAGAGTTTATCATAGAAGAAAATTAATAATTTATCCTTGCAGTTTATTTTACAACCTTTGGTGCCTGAATGTCAGCCAGAGTTGAATGGAAGCCATTTTATTCTTATGCTAACTGTCATACTAAAAACTGAAGTTTAACCAAATCGTTTATCCTGATCACTATAATATCTCTTTTCCAGTGACAATCGCATTCTGTTTCCCCACACGGTTTACTTTTTCCAGAAACACCGGTCAATTTCACTGGTTCGAGGATTGGAAAATCTGGAAATATCGAATAATCTGGGATAAAGGAAACAAAAGAGCAACGATAGATTACCCTTTTCTTCCAGGAAAGAACACTGACAAGAACGCAAGCCTGAAAGCCTCAAAGAAACATTAGCGATACGAAGATTGCAGATCTTTGTATGTCTTCCTTCAGACAGGTCACGCAAGCTCAATGCTCCAATAATGGTACTGATCAGAACAGAAGACTATTATGCTGACGATTCTAAACGATTGCCGTTGATAGTAGGTTAATTAGTACCAAGCGGGTGTCCGAGGGATATATAGTAGTTTATGATTAAATGCATATATTTTTTAAGTAATTAACACATACAGTTATTGCCCCTTCCCGTCTTCATATCTTTATCTATGGGGCTTGCCGTTTGATTAGCCAATTTTGAAACGTTGGTTTGCCCAGCAATAGAACAGGTGACCACTACAGATAAAGGTCGCACTTCCACAGTACATATCCCTTGAACATCCATCAGACAAATGGTAAGGCAAGGAATCTCATCCCCAAAATAATTTGCTGAAGATCTGAAGGGCATTGAAAACAATAATAATAACAACTTGAATGTTGTCTAAATATCAGTAACAACTGGTAAACTTCATTTTGCTAAATAGGATTGCGACTGTCTCAAAAGGACAGTGCTTCGGCTCGCAATAGCTTGAAATCTACAATAGAATCTTGTAAAATTAAATCGTATTTGAAGCACTTTTCTCTTTTGGAAACTTACGATTTTCTTTTTTATCCCTTCATTTTTAGAACAGTTTGAAATCAAGTTTTGATATTCTCTCAAGTTAAGTATGGATGCCAACTTCACTGCCAACTTTTTTTTTTACTGTTTTTCTAGAATAGTAAAAAACAGGATTTACTCACGTTGTGTAATGGACCGTTTTAGATTTGTTTTCCAAAGGTGATATGTGACTGGAAAGTGACCTAGAAAAGAATTATCTTTTTTTTATGAATAATAATTTATCGAAAAATATCCGTATCTGAGTCCTCACAATTTTTGTCATTTCTGTGACCAAGAAAGTATCTGTAACAATTATGCTGGGTCAAATACTGGAGGCAAAGGAAAATGCCAGACTTTAGTTCACTTATTATGTTTGATAAAAAGTACATATCATTTTACAATATTACGTATTAGATTTTCAGTTATTGATTTAACATTACTCTTCATTTTTAGATGAACAATAATTAATATAACAAAAAAAAAAAAAAAAAAAAACTAAATGGTTTCTTTCATTCACCAAATGCCTTTGACAGCGAAGGATCAGTAGGCTTCTCGGGCAGGAAAGAGAACAACATGTGTGAGACTGCAAAGAAGGTCTCCTTTCCTCGCAGCAAAACAAACACATTGTTTTCTTCCTAAATAGGAAGCCAGATATAGTTCTCTGGGGGCGGCCACGCCTTTCATGTTTTTACGAAAGAGCTGGTGCCGAAACAGAAACTTCCTTTTCCCGGTCCGATTTTCTGGTATGGTATTATATACTGAACAGTCGAGGGAAAATATCAATGGACAAAGTTAATGCTTTATCATGCGTACTTTATCTATGGACTTTTACTCTAAAGGCCAGGTTTTGGTGCCAATGTGAGTCACAAATTTATTTCTGCGGAATACGTTTGCATGCGTTCATTTCCATTATATCTCACGCTTAAGGTTAGGCGAATAAAGTGTTAGCAATTCAATCGCTGTTGGGTTTGGAAACTAGGTAAAATTTGCTGGTATGTTGGACGCCAGAAAAAAAAATATTGAATTATTTGCAGACAAAATTAATGGTTCCTATTTTGCTTCATATTTAGGACATAAAAATGTAAATACATAAAAAAGGCAGAGGCCGTACATCAGCAGTCTAATGGTCATTTTATAAATAAGAATATTGGCCCGAATGCATTAAAATGTTATTTTGCCCTCTATCATTTCCAATTACTTTGCCGACATTACGATATTGCGTGTCATCGTTTGCTTAAATATTGCGGAGTATAATAGGAAATGTTGCATATGTAAATCACACGTTTCTGGATAAAAGGTTTTTCGTGTGTATGCATCTGTGTTTTAGTAATGAATGGCCTTCGCCTCTCAAGTTTTTGAACAAAGCTAAATAAATTAATCTTTCTCACTCTCCCTCTTTATTTGCTCTCTCTTCACACACACACACACACACACACA
This sequence comes from Macrobrachium rosenbergii, assembly GCF_040412425.1. Classification (NCBI taxonomy): domain Eukaryota; kingdom Metazoa; phylum Arthropoda; class Malacostraca; order Decapoda; family Palaemonidae; genus Macrobrachium; species Macrobrachium rosenbergii. The sequence goes on along the minus strand of NC_089764.1, from coordinate 8,655,805 downwards.
CACACACACACACACACACATACATATATACATATATATATATATATATATATATATATATATATATATATATATATATATATATATATATATATATATATATATATATATATATATATATATATATATATATATATATATATATATATATATATATATATATATATATATATATATATATATATATATATATATATATATATATATATATATATATATATATATATATATATATATATATATATATATATATATATATATATATATATATATATATATATATATATATATATATATATATATATATATATATATATATATATATATATATATATATATATATATATATATATATATATATATATATATATATATATATATATATATATATATATATATATATATATATATATATATATATATATATATATATATATATATATATATATATATATATATATATATATATATATATATATATATATATATATATATATATATATAATTGTGTGTGTGTGTGCAAATGAAGATAAAATCCACGAAGGAAATGGAAACACTGGAGTGCTGAGAGGTCTTTCGACGCTAGGTCCTTTACTTAGCAGACTGAAGAAATAGAAATATAAAAGTATGTTTACAAAGAAAGCTCATATAAATGACAGATGGGGATTATAAAGGAAACATATGTACCTGGAATCCAAAACAATTGAAGAATTAGTAGATCTGCCAAAACAGGATTAAATATTTAAGAGGTTTTTACAAAGGATTAGGATCAACCGTTCAGGAGCAGGGGCAGGACAATTAAAGGATTATACAGGTTCGTGACTGACCACCTAAAAAATATTTTAGTACAACACAATAATTCTCTTTTTTTTGTAAACAATAATAACTTTTTGTAAGATGAACATTTTTACAAATAAAAAATCATATTAAATATACGGATATAGAGAAAATATATATCAAGTAGCTAACTTGTAATTAAGTCAGTGATTTTATCTTTAAGGTCATTCTTGAACATTTTTCTAATACATAGATCCAAATAACACATGCCAGGGCCAAGATCAAAATTACAACTGGGAGTAAGCTGGATAATTGCGGACTCCAATAGATTTCTTGAAGAGAAATCTTTCGATCTGGCAATCACTGAACTTTCAGTCCAATTTATCCTGTGAGAGTTTTCATTATAATTTTATTAACAGAGCATAATTTTCACTTCACGCTCATACATAAATTAGTATAATGAAAAGGAAGCTTCAAGAAAATACGGTTGCTGATTACCGGTTGTAGCGTAAGCACATGATATCAAAACGTAACATACTTGTTACCTTGATCTTTGGTCTTTAAAGGTCTAATTTGGAACACTTAATTGTAAGTGGAAAGTATGACAATGGTTAAACAATATGAAAAGGAAACAATATATTCCCATGACTCGCTACCTTAAAAGCCAAATTTTCTAAAGTTAATTACGATTAAATTGTTGTTTTAATTTGTCAGTATAAAATAGATGCCACAAAATATATAATTAGTCGTTTGAAGAGCAGAAATGTGCAGACTATGTTTCACTCTCAACATTTGAAGGAATTCTGCTTAATGGCAATTATCTGGAAAAGCCCACTGAAATTTTCATAATTTATTTCTAATCATTCCCCAGAAACACAGAAACAGAAAGGAACATAACTCTTAATTTCACTGACAAAGCAAAAAACACTGTACAACGCTCATTTGATTTCGTCACGAAGATATGGAAGCAAATAGTTAACGTCATTCTTTAATAAGTTAAAGAATTTATTTAATTATAAGCAACTTTTTAACAATAACACTAACGTTTTGCCCTTATCGGGGAGCTAAGGAATACAATGATATACAGTACACCTCTCGAAAGTTACGTTCTGGAATAACATCTGAAACAGTTATTAAGTAGTAGACGTAAAAACATTCGTGAGTCGTTTATCTGTTTTCGTGACCTGTTATATAAAGATTATTAACGTCATCCACCTGAGAAAAAACAGGCATGGTACTCAATAAAGAATTATGAAACATGTATTAAGAAGATAAAGAGCTCCTCGTCAAACGAACCCTTGAAGGGCTTCGCCATCCTCCCTGAAATTCGGTAAAAGAGACTACCATTTCAAGCAGACCGCTTCCCTTAATAGGATAAGTAATTCCTTGCAACTTTCTCATTCCCCTCATCATAACACGATTAAGTACTTAAGCATTCTCCCACCAGGCAAAATGAATTATAAAAGATTTTTATTAGTGTCCGGTTGCATGCATTTAGACTCCCTAGAAATTAGTGGGTGAAAAAAACATTTCAGCGGCATTTTCATTCTTGAGGTGTTCTCTCAGAAGAGTTCTTATTTCTGCACGCCTGTTCATTCAATTTGATTAACAGGTCTTACATTATCAGTCAAATTAGAAGTTCTCCTTCCCCCTCTGCTTCACTCTCAACACGGGGTATCACGTAAACCGCCCAGAAGGAAAGTGAATTAGGTAATATCTCGGCTGAGGGAGACATAGGGCTATTTTTAATGCTCTGGTATTTCGAATAATGATGAGGATTACGTCAAAGCAAAAGTAAGAAAACTGCAGAAATCAACATGATAATAATATGTTTTTCATGGTAGAGAAAGACCAAGTGAAAAATATGTTCATTTTGCAGGGAGCGGATTTAAAAAAATAGTATTTACCCTTCTGAGCAAATTAGCTTTTGATCTTTATGGTATCTATAACGTCATGTAAAGAAACAGAAACAGCCTTGTTATGATGCATACCCTCGTTTACCCTAAAAAAAAAAAAATGTCCATTCTGCAATCAGATGGCATTGTAGCATATAACATCTGCAAATCAGCAATCCCTAGACATTTCGCTTCAGTGACCATTTCTTTCTCTGACTGATTACTGGAGGCAACATCCTTCTCTGTCTGTGTGTGTGTGTGTGTATATATATATATATATATATATATATATATATATATATATATATATATATATATATATATATATATATATATATATATATATATATATATATATATATATATATATATATATATATATATATATATTAACAAACTTTGCACACGAAGGAAAAATGAAACGATTGAGATGCTAAGTAGTTTCGATTTATTGCCAAGACATGGCAATAAAGTACTTAACATCCCAATTGTTTCTTTTTTGCCTTGTGGCTGTAACTTTGCTCGTATAATCATCACGTTTTTACCTTATTCGAGATTTAAAATCAAGTAAATACGTGTATATGTATATATATATATATATATATATATATATATATATATATATATATATATATATATATATATATATATATATATATATATATATATATATATATATATATACATAAATTTATATGCTTTTTGGGACAAAGTTTCCCCTGTATGAAAGTTTCGTTGAATTCAATGGCTTTTTGATTTTGATCAACTTTTGATTAGTTTCCCAATACTTTCTAAATCTTCTACGTTCTTCAAAGTGTAATTGATGGATAAAGAAACGAAGATTAACTCTTTGTTCCATTTACTGGGAACAACGCCACAGCTGTTCCGTCACTTGTCGTGACCTCTTCAAAGTGTATTACATTTTCTTTGCGTACTCGTGTTTTATTACATGGTGAGGACTGAATTGTAGCGTCCAAAAACATCAATAATAAATACATCTAAATACAATATAATAAAATTAAATTACAGATATGATTTTAACTGAATTTAAGTTATACAAAAATAACACATTACAAAGAGATTTACAATAAACAAAAAAATTTTAGATGAACTGTAATGGAAACAATAACCACGTGTGCTAGTTATTTGGCGACAAACGAAAATTTAAATAGGAGTGCGGGGATACGGATTACTGGGAAAGGATGAAGGGTAAGGGACGGAGAGGTTGTGTGGGTGTGGGTGGGGGACTCAGGGAAAGAAAAGTTGAGACCTTACAGACCTTACAGTTCGTTCGGGTTGCCCCAGGTCCCTCAGTGTAGTGTGAGGCACCTTTGACGT
>NC_089764.1:8636795-8646795 GCF_040412425.1 Macrobrachium rosenbergii | reverse complement strand
TCTCACACCATGAAAATCTGGGAAAGAATAATGAATCAAAGAATTAGAGAAGAAACATCTGTAGTTGAAGAACAGTTTGGTTTCATGCCAAGAAGAGGAACCACAGATGCAGTGTTTGCCCTCCAACAAATGATGGAAAAACACTGAGGAAAGCAGAAAGGACTGTATATAGTATTCATTGATCTGGAAAAGTCACATGATAGAGTCCCATGCAAAGAGGTCTGGAACAGCATGCAAGTAAAGGGAATACCGGAGAAGTATGTGAGGTTGGTCCAAGATATGTGAGAAAGATAAAAAATGCGGGTTAGAAGCAATGTTGGGTTAACTAAGTGGATAGTAGTAAAGTTGGTTTACATCAGGGATCTGTTTAAGTTCACATCTTTTTGACCTGATAATGGATGTGCTATCTCAAGGAATAAGAGATTAATCCTCCTGTTGCATGTTCTTTGCTAATGACATCATGTTATGCAGCACTAACAAAGGAGTGGTGGAGTCAAAATTAGAGCAATGGAGGAAGGTACTGCAAGACAGAGAATTAAAGATCAGTAGGAATAAGACTGAATACCTGAGTTTTAATGAAGCTCAAGACTCCGAGATTATCATGGAAGGGACAAGTTTGCCCTGAGTAGAAAAATTTAGGTATCTTGGTTCAACAGTGGCTGGTGATGGAAATTTGGATTTAGAAATAACACACAGTATGCACCCTGGGTGGAAAAACTGGAGAGAGATGTCAGGTGTCTTGTGCAACCACACAATCACCATAAAGGTTAAAGGAAGGGTGTACAAGACAGTAGTGAGACCAGCTTTGATGTATGGAGCAGAAACATGGCAGGTAAAGAGAGTGCAAGAGAAGCAATTGGACTCGGTAAAGATGAAAATGCTCAGGTGGCTGTGTGGAGTAATAAAAATGGACAGGATTAAAAATGAAAGAATATGAGGAACAACTAAAGTCATAGAATTATCAGCAAAGTGCAGTTCGATAACCAAAAATTCTCTTAGGGCATGGCGATAGAGAGTAAAAAGACATTCCGTTACTAAACTTTTCACTCAAAAGCTTTTAAATACAGTATTACACAGCATGCAGTAAAAGTCATGTGACCCTATTTCAGTGATTTTCGCTCGAAAATCACTAACTGGCAACTCTTACCTTCTTCATATTTCTAATGTTCGCTGTAGCATAGCCTCATCATTGGTGGCAGTGTCATCAGTGATGTTTTGCTTCAGATCAGTGATGTCCCCTATTTTTGTTTGATATATGATATCTTAAACATAACCCCATAGAAAGAAGTCCAGGGGAGTGATATTTGATGAACGAGGTGGCCAGGGAATTGGGCCATCCCTTCCAATCCACCAGTCTGGAAATGTTAGATTTAGGAACACACAAACATGCAGTCCCCAATGTGGTGGTGCTCTATCTTCCTGGAAAATGATGGTTGATTGGAGGTCGTCTATTTGTGGTGCCATATATTCGGTCAAAATGTCAAGGTAAACATCTGCAGTAATTGATGTCTCGTTGAAAAAAATGGACCAGTGATTCGACTGCAATGACCCCACACCACACATTCACCTTTGGACTATCTCGGTGAAGTTCCCTAGTTACTTGGGGAAGTTCTGATCCCCAGATTCTCACTTATGTGTGTTCAGTTTCCCTGAAACATGAAAGGTTGCCTCATTACTAAAACAAACTTGGTTGAGTAACATTTCATCCTCAGAAATTTGTTCCAGCATCAACTGCAAACTCTTTTCGTCTTGGTTTATCATATTGTTTGAGTGCCTGTATGAGTTACATTTTGTAAGTATACAATCGCAAGTTCTTGTGTAGGACTTTGTGCACTGTTGAACGTGGTAGCTGTGTCTGACAACAGTAAGGATGGACCTTGTAGGAGAACTATCAAAGGCTTGTCTTTGGATTTTGAGGTATAAATCTTTATGGGGTGACATAGAGGCCATGTGCAAAATTTTGTCCGGGTCTGTCAAGCGGTTCGGATTTCTAGTGGACAAACAAGTATACAAACACCCACTTTTATATATAGATTCATAGCTCACGTAACAAACTTTGAATATTTCTTGTTATTTTCGTTTTTTAAGATATATGTATATTTTCCAATCAGTAGAAAAACGACTAATATAAACTATTGAAACATTTCGCAAGTAACACAAACATGAAGTTAATTAGAATGATAATACTCTTGCAGTGATGCTTTGTACTTTATATATATAAAAAATATGCAAATTTCATGATTATTTGAAAGTAAACACATAAACATTGAGTGTGTGTGTGCGTGTGTGTGTGTGTGTGCTTGAGAGAGAGAGAGAGAGAGAGAGAGAGAGAGAGAGAGAGAGAGAGAGAGAGAAATGTTCAGAGTGTAAAACTATAATACGAAATATATTTTACAATTTAGGAGTGCCAACCAGCTACTGAAAACTGTATAGGCAGATGAGATTCTAGGTGTTTCCCGTTTTTCCACCATTCTTACCCATGAGGACACAGTAATCGAGGAAGGCTGTGCTACATTTCTGAAAAGCATAATCTTTAATGAATTTCTGTAATTAAATAAATAAAATCCTTCATGTGAAAGGACGCTTTCATAGGGTGAAAATTATCATGTCGTACAGAGAAGAATCGTGTTATGTCTGTTTTTCCATTAGAGAATTTATATCCGTATTAGCAAAATCCAAGGAGACTGCACATGGACCTGATCACTTTTTTTTTTTCTTATGAGAAATAAATGTCATATTTAACACCAGTAATCAAATTTTTCTGGAATTTTATTGTCCCATGTCTTGGAAACTTAACCTAGATAAGTTTTTTTCATGTCAAACTGGACCATGAGGAACCAGACACTTGCTAATGATGCCTCAGCAACTAGACCTATAAGTCTCCTAGACACCCACCTAGTTCATTTGGTCTGGTGACCTGGCGTTGAAACCGTTTGATTATTTAATAATCTAGCTCGCAGAGCTATTTTATTTACTAACGAACTGCACAAGGAAAAGGCTCTGAACCATATAATTTGTTAGCAACATTCTGTTACACAAAGGAAGTTATGAATGCAAATATTCTTTGTTACAAGCACATCTCCATCTAAGTTCAGCATTAAATTGCGAGACTTCGTGCAAGAGGATTGATAAAGAACATCAGGAAATGGACAGATTGACGTTCGCGTCGAAGAAACTTCTGATAAAAGATCGAGAAAACATTTACCCAAAAGGATCAACAGGTTTAATCATTACCATTATCTGACCCTTTTCATAAATCGTAGCTGCCAACAAAATGTCTCAGACACGTCTAGAGAGTTCAAAGCGTTTAATATTATTTTTGGAGCACTAAGACTAAGTATTTTGAGTTCAGAGGAGCTTATATGTTGATCGTAAAAGACCGTTTTTGTTTTATAATGACATCTCAGAGAATAAAGTGAGATGTCTGAAAAAATTCCAAAACATGATAATAAGGAAAAATGTAAAAATTTTGATTGCCTAAAAATACAACGAACTTGTTGAGTGAGACAAAAGAACATGAGGTAGGTGGAAAATGAATTTGAATAAAACTAGTGAAGGTGATATTTTCACAGAAGAATTTAATACGGATAGGGGTCTTCGATAAGTTACAGAACCTTAAGTCAACCAGTAAATCCATTAGTTATTATCAACTTTCCTTTCACATCTTATGAGGGAAACAATTCAACACAAGATAATAGATCAGGTTTTTGTAACCTTTATGAAACTAGACTTTTCGTTCAGTGTTGTGAATATTTTGATTTCCTGCAATGAACAATAAGTGTAAAGTTAAGTTAAGTATACCTTAGTTTTACCAGACCACTGAGCTAATTAACAGCTCTCCTAGGGCTGGCCCGAAGGATTAGACTTATTTTACGTGGCTAAGAACCAATTGGTTTCTTAGCAACGGGACCTACAGCTTATTGTGGAATCTGAACCACATTATAGCGAGAAATGAATTTCTATCACCAGAAATAAATTCCTCTAACTCTTCATCAGCCGGCCGGGGAATCGAACTCCGGCCCAGCGAGTTCCAGACCGCAGCTCTACCGACTCATCCAACGAAGAGCTTTACAATAAGTGTAAAATATGACAAAATGTTTTCAATACATTTTCTAAACCTTTATGTCAGCTTACTTTCTCTGCATTTGTCAAATAATATTTTCTATAGTTCATAACTTAATTACCTCATCCAAAGCAAAAGTACGCACACTGGGAAACTAATTAAATGAAAGATCAATCAAAGAAACAATTAAGAGAGCTGCTTTAAAAAAATACTTCAATAGATGAAAAATCCTCCTGAACAGAGGAACCCAGATCAGACACGCAATCTCTGTGCAAGAAAATTTATTAAGATTTCAAAAACGGGAGGAAAAGAAAGTGCCCCACAGCTCAAGAATAAAAGGAAAAAATGACCAAGCAGGGCTGACTCACCCGACATTTATTTCTAGAAACAATTTAGAAGAAATGAAGGTTTGCGTGTTTTCTGGTGGGTTTCTAAAGGAAAAAGATTTTAGACGGTTTCTGAAGGTAAATTGTTCGCTGTCAGTTTGTTCAAAACAACCGCGCGTGTGATCAGTCATGCACGTAGATACATGCAAATAAATACAAACATACTTTCATGAATATCGCCGCTGAATCGCTAACTATTAAGCCCTTATGGCAAAATATACCGGGCAGGTATACCAGGCAGGTTGGGAAGAGAGGGATCCCTATAGACCAACGAGTGATAGGGGAGTTGTTGACCAGTGAGTGTCTCATCTTTTCAGGGAGGAGTCCTTATGAGTCTCACGGGGATACACGTAGAGGGCTGTCCCATATCTTAATCTCAAATTAATTTTATCACCCACTGAGTTTTCGACCTTTATTCTGGCCAAAGTTTTTCTTCAAATTCCGAGGTAAACGCCGCATCCGTATCCTGGAGCGATGAATCCAGCAACTATCCAGACCCTCAAACACGGACGGAGGTCACGCCATCTGAGCAGTTTAAGACAGATCAGTCAAGGAGACGGTCATACTGGGTAATCTCTGCCCGACAACCCCAGAGGCGGGGTGACTTTGGAACTCGCACTTTATTCACGCTGGACAGAAGTGCCGATTCCCGAACAATGTCGATATCTTGGATCACATCCAAAACCAAGAAGCAACGAAGGTAATGTGGCCCCGAAGGGAAATTGGTTGACGAGTAGCCTATCTTTTTCTTTGACTCATTTTATTATCTCTTTCTCTCTCACATTTCATTGCTCAAGTAACTTCTTGTCTCGTCAACCTAAACAGCGTATCTACGTCCCATGTGTAATTCCTCGCCAGTGTATAACGTAATGCTCACCCCTTGCTAGCAAGTGAGCAGAGTAAATTATCTCCCTCCAATTCTTGCACTTATTCAATTACAGAAAAAGTATCATCTCAGTGTTATTCTTAACTGGAATCATTTCATTCCAGGAATGTTATCGATGCCGTTACCATAATAGCCATGTGTCTGTGTTCCTGATGGTCTGTCAATTTCCGCCGTATCGGGTCTGATAAAATTATTGCCTAATTGATTCATGGGACCACTTGCACGTGGCAAGTATTCGTAATTGTAATACATTATCCAATTCACCCAATCATTGCTGTTGTGTAAATTCCCAATTTACTTAATTTAGTGAAAATGTCCAGTTTCCTTGGTAATTTCTTCCATGCTGTGATTGTAAATAATAATTTACTGTTAAGAAACCCATTTTCACTTGGCAACCTACCATTTCTTTGTTAATTTTGCATTTATTTAGTTTATGGGCTTCTAAGGATAAATTATTACCCCAAGGCCCAGTACTCACAACCTACCCTGTAAGTCCGTAACTATACATATATGCATTACACACACACACACACACACACACACACACACACACACACACACACACACACACACACACACACACACACATATATATATATATATATATATATATATATATATATATATATATATATATATATATATATATATATATATATATATATATATATATATATATATATATATATATATATATATATATATATATATATATATATATATATATATATATATATATATATATATATATATATATATATATATATATATATATATATATATATATATATATATATATATATATATATATATATATATATATATATATATATATATATATATATATATATATATATATATATATATATATATATATATATATATATATATATATATATATATATGTGTGTGTGTGTGTGTGTGTGTGTGTGTGTGTGTGTGTGTGTTTGTGTGTGTGTCAATATGTTTGTGCCTATGTCTCTGCGTGTACATTGTAAGTATCAAAAGGACGTTTTGGCCTGCAAATTCCCTCGTTCTTTAATGTTTTGAGCCTTTCCATCCACAAGAGAATCCAACGAATAAGCCTTTTCTTCCTTGAAAGGCTTGAATCTGCTCACGCTTGTAAAACAGAAGATACCACTTAATGCGCTAAGTAAAATATTCATCCTAATATTGCGAAAATATTCGAAAATAACCACAAAAAAAACTCTCCTTCATATCTCTAATCTAGATTCAGATGCTTTTACTGATAAGTGAATCCGGAAACCCAGAAAATCAAATTAAGCTGATGTGAAAAGTCTTTTGTTGGATATATGGTCATTTTACAGAAGAGTTCAACTGCTCAGGATGAAGGCAATATCATAAACAAAAGGCGGTATACTTCTCAAATTATCTCACCTGTACTGCACTATATGCACCATTTCTTACATTGTTCAGTCCAAAAATATTTATTAAAAAAAACGATATCTCCATGAGAACTCTTCAGTAGAATTATCAGATATTTTCTTCTTTTGTTGATTTTCAGAGGTGGGTAAAATCTTTTTCTGTTGTCAAGGAAGCCTGCATCATCGTTTATTCGTCTCTTTTGTCTGTTTCACTGAACATCTTAAATTTATATGTTACCAAAACCATGTAATGAAGGTCTACTAGAACTGTTTTCGATAATAATCTCAAGTATTGCGTAGACCTTATGGGTACAACACTGTTCTGGAGCGAGATCTGGAAGAACATTGTTATGATATCATTAAATCTCTTGTTCATTTTGTCTTTAGGGTGTACTGCAGAAAATACTATTTTTAAACGATTTTTGGCGAAACCCTTTTTCAATATAAAATATGCTTTTCATTGTTCTGCATATGCAGGAATTTTCGTGTACCTTCTGTACAACTATTTTTCCCATTACCTTTCTGGCAAATGGAATATGCTCTGCAATATTAGAACTGCAAAAAATTGCATCATAATATTGTATTTACGCTATTGCAAGTATATATATATATATATATATATATATATATATATATATATATATATATATATATATATATATATATATATATATATATATATATATATATATATATATATATATATATACATACATATATACATACACACACACACACACACACACACACACACACACATATATATATATATATATATATATATATATATATATATATATATATATATATATATATATATATATATATATATATATATATATATATATATATATATATATATATATATATATATATATATATATATATATATATATATATATATATATATATATGTGTGTGTGTGTGTGTGTGTGTGTTAGCCCTTCTCCCGACATCTTCCATAACCAAAATCCTAAATCTCAAAGCACAAGAAACACCCTATCTTTAAACTCAACATCATCATCGCTGCTCATCAAAATCCTCCTAGGAATGTCAGTTCCCATCTCCTAACCCTCTCTCTCTCATGTCATAGTTCAAATTAAGCCAAGGCTCGACGAAACTCATGTTCTACCAAAATACAGTTTTATTCCCAAACTTAACATGACAAAAAAAAAAATAAATAAAGAAGAGACTGTCAAAGACTGTCCTTAACTTGTAAAAAAAAGTAACTGAAAAATCAAAACTCTCGAACTGGTAAATACATTTTGACCTCCAATTTATTTACATACTCCAAAAAATAATGTTAAAGTCTGTCATGACCGAAGTCATAGTTATAGGTCAGAAATTCCTTTAACATGTCACCACTAACAAATCCATCTTTATTGGCGAAAGTCTAGCGCCCTCACCAGGCAGAACGTCCACCAGTTAAAGTTACTGCCTGAATAATTCATCTGTACTCAAGATTCAATACATTATACTTCAATGACCCCCTTTCAAGCGAACTTATGCACACACTCATAATTCTAGAACATTCTCCCATCAACCCCTCATGATGTGGAGATCCTGTGACAAGATACAGGTCAACAAGGTCAACACTCGTGACTACGTGAGCCACCTAGATTTACAAGACCCAAATTCCTCTCTCATCATCAGAACTACAGTTTACAAAACAGCCTGGTATACGCTGACACAAGTGTTCATCTCAGCCCAAGATTTCTTAGACACACCAACACCGTCGCATGTTCCATCAAGGATCATATGACATACATTTCTCTGCTCCATAACTATATACCAGTTATTCTATTGGAGCTGTCAACATAGCTCAGCCACCACTGTAGTACTCCTGGCACGACCAAGACTTGGCACAGCCAAGACTCAGCACGAGCAAGAAAAATACATCTTAAAATTATTTAGCCGCACCATGTGTCACTGCCAATGAAATCTCAAGCACAGGCTTCTGTTTTACGCAGCGCTTACACCCATATTTGATGCATATGGTCACACACATCACAAAAACTATTATGCCAGCAAAATCATAATACCAGGAAGAGTGTAGTGTTCGGGAAAGATGAACTCGTCCTTCACATCCTCAGCGAGTGGAGGAATCGTAATCACCTCCTCAACTGGTGGAACCTTGATTATGCCTTCATTTCTGTGTAAGTGCTTCATAAATAACTTGGTTGTTGAATTGCAGACCCGTGTGTTTAACGCCAGGAACCTTCTGAGACAACTCTGCATGAGCCATCAAAGAGCTGTGACCCTTGTAGTAGTAACAAATCTGTAGCATCATCACACATGGTGGGGATCATGCATCTGGTGCAGTGGATCGCCGTAACCGTCTCTGTGAGGTCACATGGTTCTCTTAAAGGAACTCGGTAAAGTCACAATGTAAAGTAGGCTCATCATGAGCAAGTTCTAGGAAGGGGGTTGGGAAGGGGTGGGGAGGTGGTGACATGTAAAATTAACCAAAAACTACAGATATCAGTGTCTAATCCGTAGTTTTTGAGGTCACTGAAATGAATGGTGAAACTCCTGATGCCCTTTAAGTCCAAGTTGAGCCCCGATAGGAAGGGGAGGGGGTGAGAAAGGATGAAAAATAAAATGTAAAAATGACAGATATTAGGCCAATCTATAGTTTTCAAGATCACTAAGATGAATACGAAAATTCCCAATGCTCTTCAATCCAAGTTCAGCCCCGATAAAAATAGGGGGTGGGGGTGGGATGAGAAGTGGTGAAATATAAAATGTGAAAAACGCTGGGTCATATAACTGAAGCAACCATCTTAACAGGAATGGGAGAGAGAGAGAGAGAGAGAGAGAGAGAGAGAGAGAGAGAGAGAGAGAGAGAGGAGATAGAGAGAGTTTATCTGTTTCCAATCAGAGATTTCTCATGCAATGCTGAGTTGGTTAGTTAGTATATATATATATATATATATATATATATATATATATATATATATATATATATATATATATATATATATATATATATATATATATATATATATATATATATATATATATATATATAGAGAGAGAGAGAGAGAGAGAGAGAGAGAGAGAGAGAGAGAGAGAGAGAGAGAGAGAGTATATCATTTGTCATACAGAGAGTTCTTAGGCAGTTAGGTTGGTCAGCTAGTATGTATGCATCTATGTATGTGTGTACATATATAAATACATACATATACACACACACACACACACACACACACACACACATATATATATATATATATATATATATATATATATATATATATATATATATATATATATATAT
>NC_089764.1:8626795-8634295 GCF_040412425.1 Macrobrachium rosenbergii | reverse complement strand
GGGAACCTCTGAATATAATAACCTGAATATAGGAGATGTCATTAAGACTTTCAATCCCTTTTCATAATATTACAGTGATTTTTTCTTTGTCTACATAATGGACTGGTCGAAATGTATAATATGTGAACAGGTAACCAAGGAGGACTTGGTCTGTCCCTCAGGAAACAAAGGTTTGGTCGACAAACATGAGACCTGTGCAGATTTTGTAGCAATGGTTGATACTTTTCGGGATGCTGGGTATCCGTTGAACTTAACAACTGACCCAACTGTTGTATAGTTAGTTCAAAATCAAGCAAAGTGGCATAAGAACTGTAGAAGGGAGATCCGAAGGGACCGTCTTGACCGCCTTATTCCACCTTCAATGGCCTAAAGTCAGCCATTGTGGACTGCATCCTTAATGAAGTATGTGATGATGAAAACGACTCCAATCCTTTGTATCGGTATGATGCAGTTATTCATGACGGAGGGGCCCTCATTCACTCTTTCGCTCCTCGTGGAATTCACACCTTCTAGGATTATGGTTTAAACCAAATGCCCAAACTCATTCAAGTGGAATTGCGCAAAGCTTGCCGAGTGGATGTTGTTTGGGACTGTTGCCGGAAACATTCAATCAAGGAACAAATTCGCAGTGACAGAGGTAAGGAGTCAAGGTTAAAAGTTTCTCCCAAGACTCTGATCCCTAAGAACTGGGGTGAGTTTTTACGGGACAGTAAGAATAAGACCGAGCTGTTTCGCTTTCTTACAGAAACTGTGATGCAAGGAGATAGTGACATGGGAGATGTTTACATAACTGATGTTGACAACTACATAGTGCGCCATATTGGCCCTGGGGAAGAAATGGGTGGTGAATTCAGACAGGAAGAAGCTGACACCAGAATTGTAGTACATATTCTCCATGCACTGAAGTTGTAAGGACGGGATTGAGTGACATACTGGCAGGGAGTTGACTGGTTTATTGGTGGTTCCTTACTGAATCAATAACAGATACAGATTCTGATGTTGTGGTAATCTTAATTGGCCACTATGATCGATTCCATGGAATCAACTAAGACTGCCAAATTCATGTTCTTTATGGAAGTGGGAAAAAGAGAAGAATTCTAGATATTGGCTTAATAACAAATGCACTGGGTCCTACCTGATCAGTTGCACTCCCTCTGTTTGTCACAGTGACAGGCTGTGACACAACTTCTGATTTCAAAGGAAGATCAAAAGCAATTTGTTTTAAGGCATGGAAAAGATCTTTACCAGAACTGACCGAAATTTTCTGTGGTCTTGTGCAACAACTCTTCCAGACATTCAGTGAGGATTCTGCTATTTTCAAGGAACTCGAGAAGTTTTTGTTAGAATTTACAGAGGAAAATCTGGACCTATCAATGACTTCGGTCGCATTATGTTTTGTGAAAAAATTCAAAACATTGAGTACATTCTTCCAACTCAAAATGCTCTCCTGCAGCACTATCTTCGAGCAGTGTATCAGAGAAGTGATTGGGGGTACGGCCCATGACCCAAAAATGGAAGAACCTGACCCCTGTTTATATGGCTGGAAGAATTCTGATGGAGTATTCAGACCTGTATGGATGACAGTTCCCGAAGCGTCTCAAGTTTGCCGGGAACTTGTGAAGTGTACTTGCCGTAAAGTTTGTTCTCATATGTGTTCATGTGTAAAAGTGCATCTTAAATGCACAGATTTATGCAAATGTATATGCTAGTGGAGATTACAGAATGGTTTCCTTTATGGTAAAAATAAGTACTATATGCGGCAAAATACTTATAGACACCTTCATGTTTGTTCTGTATTCGATGTCTGCC
This sequence comes from Macrobrachium rosenbergii, assembly GCF_040412425.1. NCBI lineage: Eukaryota > Metazoa > Arthropoda > Malacostraca > Decapoda > Palaemonidae > Macrobrachium > Macrobrachium rosenbergii. The sequence continues at coordinate 8,632,486 of NC_089764.1, read as the reverse complement.
TTAGAAAATTGGTAATTTTGTTTTTATTTTAATCATACATAAAGGAAAATTATAATTATTTTACATGATATGTTATACTATGATCTGCTTTCTGTTTAAATCAGTGTATCATTCCAAAGAATGTCTACTGTATTCGGTGTGTGCCTTACAAAATTGGTATTTTTTTTTTTTTATTTTAATCATACATAAAGGAGAATTATAACTATTTTTCTTGATATATTATATTATGATCTGTTTTCTGTGTGTAAATCAGGGTATCATTCCCAAGAATATGTCTGCTTAAGGCTATTAAATTCTGCATAATAAATTTATATTTTGCATTATATGTATATATAAAAATCACATTTATATGCTTTTGAAGGTACATTTTGTGTTTTATTGATTAAGGGCGCCCCACAGATCAAAATTACTTTGTGTTAAGACATAATAAACAATATTCTGGGTCATCTGAGCCCAAAATCAGCCATCTACCGAAAAAACTAACGAAATTATGAAGGCTACCGCATGCTGAAAAAGGGGGGCTCCCCCTGACCCCCCTAATGGAATGTGACCTTGGCCCCTTCCCTAGATATGACCCCAGTGATCTTAAGAATCACCCTATATCAACAGCCAAACTTTTACATTCATTTCTCAACAATGTATTCACACCTACTAATATATATATAATATATATATATATATATATATATATATATATATATATATATATATATATATATATATATATATATATATATATATATATATATATATATATATATATATATATGTATGTATAGTATATGCCATGCAAATAAATACATGTTAGCACACACATTTATTGTTGCCTCACATCTCTTACCCTCTATCCGCCAAGGCAATCAAACCCATGTTGCTGCAGTAACTTAAAAACTATATTAAACGTTCGACACCGATGAAACCTTTATTGCCTGAAAAAGAGAGGAAAGCTTTGGAATAACGATTGCAAACGAAATTGATACATTTGTAATATCAGTGACGGGCATTATTAAGTATGATGCAAATGCTGCATAAATGTTGACGTTTTGAATTCACGTCAAATTAATATATGCATTTTTTTCATTTTTTCTAATTATCTCAATGTTGCTTTTAACAGCTATTAGGTGATAGTTTACGACAGTGCATCACTCGAATGAATGATTAAATGGGAAAAAATATTTTACATTACAAATTCAAAATTGCAATATTTGCCCGTTCATGAAACACTTTTACTTCTAGAAATTAAAACGAAGTTTTCGAAAACCGTGAATTGTCGCAATGTCAATAGAGGTAATGGTTGTTTCACAAACGTAATGTATTGTTTTAAAGCAATCTGATTGTATCATAGAGATAAATTTTTCTAGAACAATTTCCTAAAACAAAGTAATGAACATTAAACACACACACACACACACACACACACACACATATATATATATATATATTAATATATATATATATATATATATATATATATATATATATATATATATATATATATATATATATATATATATATATATATATATATATATATATATATATATATATATATATATATATATATATATATATATATACATATATATATATATATATATATATATATATATATATATATATATATATATATATATATATATATATATATATATATATATATATATATATATATATATATATATATATATATATATATATATATATATATATATATATATATATATATATATATATATATATATATATATATATATATATATATATATATATATATATATATATATATATATATATATATATATATTCATGATTTGCCTTTCAATATGTATATCATCCCATGGTTTTCATATATTTACTCTTCTACTTATCATGTGTTATATGTAACTGTAATAATTATTGAAATAACGTATATACAGTAGTGTGTTGTCAGATCTCAAAAGAGTTAACGATTTAGGTAAATTAAGGACGTAATTTAGAATTAGTAGTATCCTTCTTGATAATAGCGTAGTAGCGGGGGAGAGAGCTTCAACTTTCAGACCAGATGTGCCATCTGTCATCAGTTAAGATAAGGGAGTGCTTTGTTTTGATTCACGCGTTTACAGGTAGGTAATAGCAATGTTAAGATTTCTGTATAAGCTTTGTCCCATAAGACAAAAAGACGAGTGATTTCACAATATTACAAGTGTTGTCTCGATTGTCTTCAAATCATTTTTGCTTGTAATGGTCTCGTCTTTTTAGAGGCCAGCAGGTTTGAAACAAAAACAAGCAATTGGGCTGTAATGACTGACGAAAGGTGACAAGCAAGGAAGGAACAGAACAAAACCACAAAAAAAGTGACCTTAAAATTCATTTATTTACAAAATATACAGGTGAGTCAGGTTCAATTTAACAGATATACAAAAATGAGTCATTAATAAATGAACATCAAAAATGACCGAAAACATCATAAGCATGAGCAACTCAACAAACGTTACAAATGACCAACACAATAGGCGTTAAACAGAGTCAGTAAAATATACATGTAAAATCAAATCAATAATCATTACAAAAGCAAATTAATAAATAACTTAAAAAACATCATAATAAACAATACCCAGACAGCAAAACTAATTACATAAATAAACAGGCAGCATAAATTAAAAAAAAACAAGCAACACAAAACATAATAAAAATAATGAAAAGCTGTAAAATAAAGATTACAACAAATGTTATATATATATATATATATATATATATATATATATATATATATATATATATATATATATATATATATATATATATATATATATTTAAATAAAATTCAACTAGTGTATATATATATATATATATGATTTCTATATATATTTGATATAATATTTAAAAATTAACGCTGGTAAATTCAAAAAAGTCTGTTTCTTGCATTACAAGCACAAATCCATAGTCAGAATGATTTATTCGCATCTTTTGATAATTAAAGTTCTTTGAATAGCGCTAATCGATAACTTGAAAAAATTCGCTTTAATTGATCTTTTTTATTAACGCTGGTAAGTCTATCGAATCATTCCATTTTGAAAAGTCTGTTTCTTGCATTAAAGGAATCATTCAAATCCATAAATCTCATTCTTATAAATGGATGATTAATCCATCTTTTTATCATGTCAGTGAAAGACTTCGGTTAACCTTCCCCACGAGTCTTCGGAATCACAAAGTCTCTTGCTACTACACTAATTACGATTTGAAAAAAAATTAAAACTTTGGGTGAAATATCTCTCTAATTGAAGATCTTTTTTTATTCCTATCTTTGTGAAGTTTTCATCCACAAAACTTTAAGATAATCCATCGAATCTATTGTTTACAGTCCTGGGAACTTTCGCCCTGTTGGAAATATCGGATATATGTTTTATTCACTACATTCTCACAGGCTGCATTAATTTTGTATAGATCGTTACTGGAATGTACTATTATTTGTTTGAATTTTTAATCCATATTTTTTCCTGTTATCATGTCAATCATTTCATATAAAAAAAAGTGGCAAAAGGCAGGTAATAGTTTGGAACCACTGCTCTAGAGCCCTATTATATTTGTCTCTTTCTTAACAGGGCTCTTGACATAGCATTGTTACATAAGAAGCATCTCTTAAGAAGAACACAATGAGTAAAATATGTTTGTTAATCGTCTTCACAAGGAAATTGACAAATCAGACAAAAGTCCATGGATAAATTTTGTTTTTTGGTTTGTTTAATTTTTCTTTTATATTTTTGGCCCATGAATGGTACGTGGAACTTTATGATAGTGGAAATATAATCATCATATGTAAAAAACCAGATGTAATGACATAAGAAAACGACGGAAGTTGTGTATATCTGATCATTGTTATTTTCATATTGTTTTAACGCAATACACAGTCAACCACGCAAAGCACAGTCATTTATTTTTTTTATTGCACTAAAACAAGGATAGCAAAAAGAACAAGAGCAAAATAATGATAATAACCCTTAAAACTGATTGTGGCACGCCACTGCCTCGTGCATAATGTAATATCATCTTTCACCTATAAAGCGTAAATAGAAATGTATGTTTTATTCATGGGTCCCTGTGCACCATTTTCTGATTAAACTGTAAATTCTTGCATGAAGAAAAAGAAAGAGAGTGCTTTTTAAATTCCTTACACCTTTTTCAGGTGCTCGTTTATAAATACAAAACATCGATCAGCAAAAGGAATCTTTATAGAAGTTTGAGTTTGCATGGAAGAGCACATCGGGAACAATTCCATCCTTGAGTCTGTGGAAAATGTAATCTGAGTACAATCTAATTTTCCTATCCTCATCTGCAGATTCTATTAGCAAGTATACTTAAAACAATTTTTTTGTCTTACTTTGAAAGTTATTCACTCGTCACTTCCTTCTAAGGTAAGATTTTCTGTTACTCTTGAATGCAAATTATGTATCGTCTATTTTTATGGAACAAAATAGCTGTGATATACATTAGATTGTTACCCTTAATTTAAAAGTACATCGATTGATAAGGCTGTTTACACCACAGCCAAGTTCATTGTATTAATCTTCAAGAAAATAATCCTTTGATTAAGTCTTGAGAGAAGGAAGGAAGAGGAAAGCTATTATGGAAAGCACTTCAAAGAAAGAAAATTCTGGACGTGAATAACTTCACATGAAAACTTTTGTAAGAAAATATAGCTTAAGAATGAACAGCAAACTTTTGGAAACAATGTCTACTTTAGATTACATCTTGAAGCCTCGTGGCATTCTTAGGCCTCCTGACAGAACTTCTCAGTGTAAAATGAGTATTTTCACTTATATGAAGTTTTGACTTTGGAATAAAATTTGTATAAACATTATATATATATATATATATATATATATATATATATATATATATATATATATATATATATATATATATATATATATATATATATATATATATATTAACTTTATCACATACACAATTGTTCTGTGCATTAGTAGAATTACTAAAGGACCACATTCAAACTTGATAATGTGGACTGTTTGTCCAAGAAAGCTTGTAACTTTTATATGAATAAAACTCCGTTATATACCATCCAGTTTGAATATATATATATCCTTTAGTAATATATATATATATATATATATATATATATATATATATATATATATATATATATATATATATATATATATATATATATATATATACATATACATATATATATATATATATATATATATATATATATATATATATATATATATATATATATATATATATATATATATATATATATATATATATATATATATATATATTAATCTACATATAATTGTTCTGTGCATTGGTAGAATTACTAAATATATTGATAATGTGGATATATATATTCTGGATTAAAACTCCGTATATCATCCAGTTTGAATGAGGTCCTTTTATATATATATATATATATATATATATATATATATATATATATATATATATATATATATATATATATATATATATATATATATATATATATATATATATATATATATATATATATATATATATATATATATATATATATATATATATATATATATATATATATATATCTTTCTTCCGTCGTTATTATCCATTAAGTTATTTTAGAATTGCCTGAGGAGTGAAATACTTGACCATATGTAAACCTAGACAAACTTGAAAGGTAAATGTCACATTGCTTCAGAGGAAACC
>NC_089764.1:8606795-8621795 GCF_040412425.1 Macrobrachium rosenbergii | reverse complement strand
AAATTCAATTAATATTGTTTAAATGCTTCATCTAGGACTATAAAGTCTAACCTTTAAATGTCAATAACTGTTGTTTAAAAGCTTCGTGATCGGTTACATATCGTAGTGCCCTTTCACTTTGATTAATCAATCCCACAACCCTGCAAAAATTAAGTTTTATCCATAAAAGTCGTATGTCAAAGTCATAGAATATACCAGATTTTTTTACTATTCTCTATTAAAGTTATTGTCATGGCTACTGAGTAGTCATGGCTATGATATGCTGTCTACAGAAAGGTCTTGCTTTCATATAGTAATTTACATCACTGTGCTAGATTCCATCCTTTGGCAGAACAGTTATTAAATGCTCTACGGTTCAGACGAGGATCAAAACTGCTCTCAGCCTACTGAAATTGCTATTTGACCTGGATTCCTTTCTTTATAAACCTAAAACATTCAACATGCCCATTTTTACAAAAGCAACATTTTCTGTCCCAAGAAACTACAGGGCAGAAACCTATAATTCAGAAAGAAATCCATAATAATTAAAATCCAGCTGCCATTTATGACTTTGTAGAGCTTCATCACTGTATTATTCCACTTTCCTCAAATGGTAAATTTTCTTGCCCTAGAACAACTATGACTCCGTCCATTTTTTAAAAACATCTATTTCATCCCATATAAAATACTGGCAAGACACTTTCTTGTCCTTACAGCTTGTTCATGCTATATTTTGCGGGCAAGTCTATAAACTGAATCAATAGCATAAACATTTGTAAATGATGAATGTATTTGTGTCATCTTTGGTTATTAAGCTAAAGTGGAATACACTGTGAAGTAGAGTATACACGATTTTTGGAAGTTAAAGAGCAGTAACGCACATTGTATAATGCCTGTTAGGACAATAACAGTAATTAATTCATTATGAACAAGATGATTACCCAAGGAATTCTGATTTCCTGCTTTTATATTTGATTATGGGTCTCTCTCTCTCTCTCTCTCTCTCTCTCTCTCTCTCTCTCTCTCTCTCTCTCTCTCTCTCTCTCTCTCTCTTACGAAAAAATGGACCTATTATCATTACATACAAATGGAGAAATGTGGAAACAACCCAGCATCAACAAAAAAATACTCTCAATTTCGTGAGAAATAAGAACATCTGAGCGTAATTTTTTCATTATTAAAAATGAAAGAATTTTCACTTTTAAGCCACAGATTATGAGGTAGCATTATGACAAAATTCTCTCGGGAGCTGGAAAGGAAAATAGTTCAGAATGAGGAGACTTTTGACTACTGATTGCATGCCATAATAATCTGATACTCTAATATTCATTGTATACGGTACCAGTCTCTCCTTACTTTATTCCTTTAATCTTTGTTACTACTGTTCTTTATCTTTTTAAGAAATATTTCCTGGTTATAGATTCTGAATTATTTATCCTTCTAAAACACCTGTAAACAATGATAGTTGATAAAAAGTACAGTCGTAGTGAAGCAGATATTCGACAAAGAAAACAAAGACTCTCAGGAAATTTGACTATTAAACCGTTGCTTTGCTAAACACGGTTTAATATATTTAGAAACACTAAGAACTGCATCATATTCCAAAACAAAAGTTTTCTTCGTAGAAGAACGACACTGACACTGTTATCCCATTCTGTGATTTGCTAGAATACGAAAATAATGACCGAAAAAAAAAAAAAAGATTTATGCAAAGTTAACATTCTCATCGGTGTCAAATAGATTATGAATTATTAACTTACCTAATCTCGCGGATGTAAAGAGGCAAAGACAAGTGTGTAAAAGGATTAAAATATATTAAGAATATATATAAAAAAGTTACAACATGCCAAACCTAGTTCAATAGTTTCAATAATAGAAAAAAAAAGTGTCAGCATTTTTTGTAGTTGTAATTGGTAAGGATGTGGCTTGCAAAATGAACACCACTGGCAGTAATTATTCTGGTACGAATGGCTTTCTTCATCCAGTAAGCACATACCAGGAAAGTGATTATACAGTTCATATTTTTAACACTGAAGACGTTATAAAGAGGAAACTACACCTACCACGTACCTTCTACCTTCACCAACCTCTTACAGCAACTGGTTCATAAAAATTTGAGTAAAGGCCTTCACTGGCACAAAGCCAGTAAAATTTAAAACAGCCAAGCTGATCTTTAGATGAACTGTTTTCATAAATTTTACAGTTTACTGAGATTGGTTACCGATTAAATCTTTCCTTTGCTCATTACCTGAAGTAATCTTTTAATTATCAATAAATTAAGGGTCCGCCAGAAACTAGTAATATACATAAAATGTAGTTCGTTTATATTGCAAGTCTAGTTTTGCATACCTTAATGACATAAACAAAAATGTGAAGATATCTTAACGGAAAACGCTGTAATTAAGTTAAGAACAAACAAGGCTACTTGCACAATCTTTAATAAGTATTTTCAGGCGTCACTTTTTTCTTGTTTTTTATAACGAATTTCTTGCTTTTAATCTTCTTGGCAGCCTTGTAATCTCCATCACTTTCTGAGAGCTTCCTCTTCGAGTTCCCCATTTTCCTAATTGTGTTCAAATTCATGCTTTCTCAGTTTATTCTTTTTTTATTGATTCTTTATCTCATTAAAAAACAATGCTGACTTTCTTTTTATAAAAAAATAAAATCTAAATTATCTTTCATAACGAATGGATAGTTTGAAATCTGAGTGGTTTAAATTTCTCTACCGAAAATGTCCTTTATCTTGAAATTTTCATTTTATTATGACTTCAATTTGCCGTTATTTAATAATGATCAGATTCTTATCTTTTGGTGTACGTATTTTGACAAATAAGCATTATGAAATGCACGTGATGATATCCTTTATGAATTAACGCATCGTTATTTCTTCTGTATTCTGCATCTGATGCTCTCCCATGTCCCCAGCTGATAATACCTCCCAAATATTCCGATCATAAAAGTTTCTCTCTTTCTCCAGTCTGCTGGTGCTTCAGCCCTCCCGAAAACTCAAGGATTTATGGTAATTCATCTTGCCATAATTCTAATGCTAATGCCACCTTCCTGACAGATATCTGATTTGCCTAATGCCTTTTCCTTTCACCTCCTTTCAAGAAGAAAGCAGAAGTCTCGAAACTTTCAAGGCGAATAATACATGCTGGTCTGAACGCATTACTTCCAGCAACAGAGCATTTATCTTTCCCATTTTATTCAATAAGGCCAAAATTTCGGAAAACCTAAGCCGTCATATAAGCAACCATAAAAAAAAAAAAAAGTAAATAAAAGGATAAACAAATTTGAGGGAGAAGTGAACCATTACACTGGCTTCTGCAAACAACAATGTTTATAGAAGTCAGGGAAATCAGACTTTGAGAGATAGTTTCCTGATTAGACGGCAATGATACAATATTAACAAAATAGTAAGGGTAACATTTCGAAGTACTAAGCCACATTAATTCTAAAACTATGATTTTTGGAAGGAACTAGAGTGAAAATACCACTTTTCATATTTTCTTGGGATTACTTTGGTCGTTTGTATTATGAGCCCTCTTCAAGACCAGAGACTGAAGCTTGTGACTTTTAAACTGATCAGAAGAGATCAGAAGAGATAGTAAAATTGATTAAATAACTTAATATCCGATCATGCGACTTCTAAAAATCAGAGTTAATAGAAGAAAGAAGACCAAATCAATATTGGCAATACATATATATATATATATATATATATATATATATATATATATATATATATATATATATATATATATATATATATATATATATATATATATATATATATATATATATATATATATATATATATATATATATATATATATATATATATATATATATATATATATATATATATATACTTTCAAAAGAAAGCCGTTCCTGTTAACAAATAGTGACTCAAATAAGTTAACAATGCTAAACGTGACATGCCTTCATAATTTAGCAGCTAAATCATTGACAAATTCATTATGCATTAAAATCATTTCAACTTTGCCGCGTCATCCTTATGTATACGTAATATTCGCCAACGATGCGTCGAACGCCCTCCTCAAAATAAAATAAAACGAGCGCCCACAATGCTAATCACCTTTAAATTAGATGTACCCTTTACTTCTGCATTAAGACCCTTACTTGCCAATGCCTACTTCATGTTACCCATCCAACCCTTTCTAGGTTTTCCTCCCTTTCTCTTAAGCCATTTCTTTAATCTCTACATTTGTACAAAAGATTTTATGAAATGTATGACTTGTTCTTTGAGCCCGCTTTTTCCATATTTCATTCTATGATCAAGCCTACTTCATGTCATATCTTGAACATAAATTTCTGGTTAGAGTGCTTTTCGACTCAACTTCTCTCATTATTTCATTATTAGTTTATGAACATGCCTATTATATATACATATGATTATGAAATATTTTCTATTAAAGCAGAAATCCATGTAACAGAAGGAGCCCATAAAAATCCAAAGTGTAGAAAATTATTGCTAAATTTCAGAGACCAAACTGTTTCCCTCCACTGGGAAGTATATGAATGAAGTAAGGAATACAGACAGTCGGTATTTATACCTAGAAATCCAGAGGCACCTGTTACGTCATTCCAGTTGGAGGAAGATTTTATCTATAATATTTGAGTCCCATGATCCTTTTGATAGATTCATCGTATTTCTTTGTTTGATCAGGGCTGATTCCACCCTCTAGTTTTTGAACCACGTTATATAGATATAACTCATAAATATTTTTTATTTATTTAACTACATTTTAACGCTTCCACGTATATAACATGTGTGCGTTTTTTCCAATGGCATAATGCTATCAACATAATTATGAAACCTGGAATTTTTTCGAAAATTGATTGCGGATGATATAGGTGGATATACGATATCTGGAGACTTCCAGCCGTACAAGTCAAAGCCTCACAAACCTTTATTTCTTGTCTTCATGAAATGAATTCAGCGAGAATCCAGAAACCAAAGTAAAACACACATCAGAATATGAATTTAGTACATGCCCTACATGATACTACAAAGCTGAGCCTAAATTACATTTGAGATGAAAAATCAGCGAACCTTCATGTCACACTTGCTTGAAATTTGTGTTTCTATTTTCTTCTTAATATGTACACGTTTTTTCATAATAACAATTTACACAATATTGTTCTAGATAAAATAGGAACAGATTTCACATAATTGGTCTGTCTCTCACTACTGAACGTATTATTTTAGGGAATGTATAAAAAGAGTTACTAAGGTATTTCCATTAAAATTCATCCACACTTGCCAGTAAGGAACATACATCTACGTACGTGAGTAACATATTCTGAATTTGTTTCGAATTTCTGTAAAGCTCAGAGAAAAGAGAGACGACTCGATAGTTTGTAGTGAATACGACGTAAAACGACAGGTATACGCGCGAACTATTTCTTGACTTTACAGCAGAACACTAAGCACAGAACGAGAGGAAATAGTTTCTCGGGAGATTGCAGCATTTCCCCTTCCTCTTGGAAATTTGATAGCCACTTTTGACAAAGGGTCTCAAAGTTCTTTGTGTCTCCGGATATGCGATTCTGTGTTTTGAAGCGCGACTGAGGGTCAAGGTAATTTAGCTTGCAGTTTTTGTTTCGTCTCTCTAATATCTATTGCACAGTGACTCGGGATTATATCGGGAACCAGTGGTTTGAGTTCCTTCGAAGAGGAAAGCCATACGGAGGGGAAAGCGCGGAAAAATTCGCTGCCAAGATGCAGAACAACAAAGACAAGAATAAAGCATTTCTGTGAGAAAGAATGGAGAAATGTATATTAGCATAGTGGAGTGTGCAGATATATTATTTGATCAGTTGCAGAGTCTCCTCATTTTGAGCTAATTTTATTCAGTTTCTCTGTAGGACTTTTAATGATACCGCTCTGTGTTCTGTTTCTTGTGGAGTATAATTTCTTTTACATTCCATCAGGGTTATGGAACATTTTGAAGTCCTCTTTGATTGTAAGGAAAGTTCTTTTTGACGTTTTTTAACAGCGCCAAAAATATTCTTATGTTGACAATATAAAGAAACTAATTCGTAGCGTGTATTGTATGGAGAAACAAAGACAGCGTACTAAAACTAATTCTCAAATGCCGCATTGTAATGCGGTTTAGTAAATGAATAAAAAAACATACGCGCAGCAATTCATTTTACAGTTAATAAATCACTCCTTGTGACAAATATCTAATATTTAGTTCTATGCCTCGAATATCATTTGGCAACTCAGTTTTTTTATGTAAATCATGTTGATATTTTTCTTTTCATGAATATGTTAGCAAAGACTTTGGAAAGAAATTTGTTATGAACTAACTCTATCATGCTGATTGAAAGGTACATTCTTGCGAGTTACCTTTAAAGCTATCATCCCACGAGTATAGACGTGTCTCCCAAATGGAAAACCAACGAAGTGTAATTTTTCCAGGGAGAAAAAATTTTCCATTTGAGGAAAGTGGAATAAAAAGTGTGAGGAAGTACTGTAAAGTTCTTATTTGGCAATTGGACTTCTTTCACCATAAACCTCTTTCCGAAATACAAACTTGGAACAATGAGAAAATCGATACAAATGTCCGGTAGTATTTTTAGGTTATGGGTGAGGGAGTGAAATTAATACACTTTTGAAAGCGGATATGAGAAATAGATATTGGAAAGACAATAAAAAGGAGATTGATGATTTTAATAAAAAGAATGTGATGAAGAATGATTGTCAGAGGAGAGCAAATCATAACAGTTTGAAGGTTTAAGAGAAAATAAAAATTGAACTGGTTGCCATTTTGCTGTTTTAATGAAAGCGTATTTTATGGAAAGTGTAACAATTTCTGTTACCGTAAGCATTAATCTTTATACTGGAGAACTATGGGGGTAAATAATTAATGAATCATGTTACGAAGTATTCAAACAGTATGAAATCCGGACCTTGTTAGATAACCATATAGAATTAGGCGTTTTGGACCAATTAAAGAGCTGCCATTCTGTTTCCTAATTCTTAATATTAACTTTTAAACGATATCTCCAATGTTATTTATCTCGCAAAGTTTACTTGATAAACACGCCCGCGAACAGCAGAAAATCCTACTTACTGGTTTCGAAATGAGTTGATAACTTCATCAGACACATAGACATGCGCACACACGCACACACACACAGGGGAAAATAACCTATTCCAACTTCAATAGCAGACGTTAAGAACATCACCGAGAGCTCATTCCACTTTTCCGATATAAATAGTAAGAGTCTTTTGCCAAAGATGAAGACAGATCTGACTTTTACATTACATACATTGAGCTATTGGGGAAGAGAAGGTTTGGGATGCGGAGGGGGCTGGGGAAGAGAAGGAAGCATAAAATTTCAGCAACTAGAAGGGAAAGGTTTTGAAATCCCGTGATGGATTTGCCAACGTTGAAAAGAAGATGATGAGTTGTGTGTCTTGAAGACTTACTCTCAGAGGAAAACCAAAGAAAAATAATAGAGCTTGTCTATTGCTTACCTGAAGTTTATTTAAAGTTTATAAAGCGATCGAAACACGCAAACTGAAGATATGCCTGGAAATAAGAATACATTTTTAAAACTATCATTGAGATGTATATGAAATTCCTACTCACGTGAACCTTTAAAAAAAATTCAATATATTACGCAAAATAATAATAATAAAAAAAAATTCCTTAGGCGCATTTCCACAGCAACGATGGTAATTCCTTGAATCCTTCTCATTTCCCCAATCATAATGTGGTTAATGGCATAACCGTAATCCTCTTAAAAAACGTAAAAGGTTTTTCTTTCCATTGCTGAGTTTCATCTGTTTCTACTCTCATTGAATATTATGGCCTGTAACCTGACCCCTTCTTCGTTGACACATATCTCTATGGGTAGTTTTTTTTTTTTTTTATTTCAATACGCCCATCCTTTCACTTTGATCAGCAGATCATATATAAAAAAAAAAATTGGTATAGAAAAGGTTGTCTCTCCTTTTCCAACCGTAAACACAGTGGATACTTAAAGGAAACTATTAGTTTCGCTTTATTAATGAAAAGAAACAAGTTATACCTCAATTCAGACATGCTTAATTTCGAGATATTTTGAAGGTTGATGGTAATCAAATCAGAGCCATAATGAGGACATTACAACAGTTTTAGAAGCAATAGCCTCTTTCAGTCAGTAGAGAATGAAGATGGAGAAAGAAGAATAAGAAAACGTTTTAAAGATATTTCTAATGGAAACATTTATATTATGGGGCCTCTGGGGTAAAATATTAATTTTTACTTTTACCAAAGGGATTTTTGCCTATTAGCAACACAGGCGGGATTTATAGTACTGGCAGTTGAAGGGCAATAAACTCCATTTATAATCTAGTATCCCAGTCATGGGAAATCCGTCCTTTTAACTGACGACGATATCAGTAAGATGAACGAAGTTACCGATATCGGAGCTTCGGAATGAACTCAGCCATCTCTTATACTGCCTTTATTTTTCATGCTAAGTAAGGATTTGCAGTCCGAACCCCCTATGAGTACACGAATACCCTTCATACTCTTTAAAATTAGGTTTTATGAAATTATACTGTAAGGGTCAATGTATCATCCATTAAAATATATATATTTCCCTTTCGTTTTCTTTTATAGTGCTAGAAGTATTTATTCATACTTCTAAAAGTTCCCAATGTTTTAATTCACATACAGAGCCGAAGGACACAGTAAAGTAAATTGATTTCCCATTTCACATGATATGTTATGATAATGAATACGTGATAGAATGTAAAGGACTAAAACGGTGCAACACTAACATTATGCCATTTTTTAATATTATGGTACTCAAATGAATTACCAGTGAGTAAGGCTATCGTAGAGGGTTTGGAGGCACTTTGTCTTTGAAGTACCTCGGAACAACGACCATTTTCTAAATAGCGTTTACTTCCAAGAGTGGCGCACCCAACACGCGAGCTCCCAGTGTGCTGCTCCCAGTTCACAGTCGGACCCAGTGGCCTGGAACCTGGATGCAATTCTGTCCCTTAAAGGCAGCGTCAATGTTTATACCTTACCTTAAGCTCAGTCGTCACCAGCAAACTATGTTAAGTGCATTTTTTTCAAGATACCTTCATAAACGATTCTTTTATTACTGAAGGTGAAAATGTAAACGAAAACACGAGCACGAACACGTTTATGTGCATTAGATATGAGAAGATAATGGGCATGTATACAGACCATGAGAGAAAAATAAGACAAGTAGGCTAATGAAAACAGAAGGGAACAAGGTAAGTAAAACTAGCAGCGAGTACGAAGTTATTCCTCGAGGAAGAAAACATAGATTGACAGGTCAATGAATAAATGGTTTTCAGAGTAAAAGATGCAAATGGAGCGACGCTCGCTGAAGTGAATACAGTCCTGGGTCGATGAAGCGAATATTTTGAGGATTAGTTCAGTATTCAAAACAAGAAAGAGTTAGAATTAAAGCCAGAGGAGTTGGAAGGGTTAGGAAGCTTAAGGACGCTTTTGAAAATGGCTGTTGATGTTGTTCGGAGAGCACTTAAGTGGTTGAAGTGTGTGTGTGTGTGTGTGTGTGTGTGTGTGTGTGTGTGTGTGTGTGTGTGTATGTGTGTGTGTGGACGTATGTGTTATCGCATGTGGATCGTTTCCCCTTAATAGGTTTGACTTCAGAAGGTCTTGCTCTTAAGGGTCTGAGCAAGTTTAATGAGGTGACTTTCCCCAACATACCTGCACCTCACTACAGTCAAATAACTATCAGGTACATGTATCACTGCCTTTGCCAGCAGGTGCCCAATGGATATTACATTAACTATTCCTATGTCGTTATATATACTGGTCACGTGATTGTACATATGATGTTCTTGTGCATAATTACCAGCTTTAATCATACTTTCGTAAGTGTTTTTACAGTGTTAAATATATATCTACTTCTATTTGTCATTAAACAAAAATGTCCACATATAAATGATGTTTGCTAAACCTCATTTAATTGTTTTACAACCGACCTTTCTGTTTCTCCCGTGATGCCACGCTTTTAAATATTAGGATGGGCTTGTAGGGCATTGTATTTTATAGCTCTGGGTTTGTATTATTATATTTTGTTTTACAATGAAAAATTTTCTTTTTTGTTTATCCTGTGTAATATTTTGCATCACTGTTACTACTACTACTAATTCTGCTATCTATCTATCTATCTATATATATATATATATATATATATATATATATATATATATATATATATATATATATATATATATATATATATATATATATATATATATGTGTGTGTGTGTGTGTGTGTGTGTGTGTGTGTGTGTATGTGTATGTATATATATATATATATATATATATATATATATATATATATATATATATATATATATATATATATATATATATATATATATATATATATATATATATATACTACATATAATATATATATATACTATGTGTGTATGTAACCATATCTCATTTCTTTGTAAGTTATATAATATATATAGATTTTCTTTATTCCATTCATATATATATTTTTTATCACTACAGAACATTTTGAGTAACCTTTCAAAAGAACGAGATTTATTTTCAAGAACATTTTGCCTTTCAAAAGAATTTATTTTCCATGTACACCATACTTTGTGCATGCAGGATTTCGGATTAAACAGCAAACTGTCTTAATACTGTATATAAGTGTTCCCCTCTACATGTTCACTACATCTTTCAATTGTTGATAATGTCTGATACTCGTTGATCAAACGCAGAAAATAGGCCAACTGCGCGTAAGATGCACAGACTTTATGTAGAAATATTTCATACCTCACATAAAAGAACAAACATTTAAAGAATTTCCTAAGGAAATTAACCCAATCAAATATGTAACTGCACTAGACTTTACAAGTAACTGCAATTGACAAATTAACTGAGAATTTTTTATTGCGTAACCCGTATCTGGTTTTCCTCTATTTAATACCCAAACTTTTATATTGGGTTCTCCCTTTTTTTTTATTTCTCGATATAATCTTCTTGTTTCCCTAATTATTCTTTATCTCACTTCAGAAAAGTAAAGGATTCTGACTTTTAACTACAGACTAAATCTTCATAGTGGTCATTCATAACGAATGACAGTTTCGAAACTGAGGACTTTAATTTTGTTTCTGAATTTTTACTTTTCTTCAAATTGTTATTATATCAGACATTCTAATTTACGTTATTTAGAAATAAGAACGTTACTCCATTTTCACTCTCAGCTCTGCAAAGAATCTTAATGAGATGATCATCACCATGTTTACAGAATCTTTGTTAATTAACTGATAGCAATTCTCTATTTTTTTATTTGGTTCACTCCCATAATCTTTT
Source organism: Macrobrachium rosenbergii (assembly GCF_040412425.1). NCBI lineage: Eukaryota > Metazoa > Arthropoda > Malacostraca > Decapoda > Palaemonidae > Macrobrachium > Macrobrachium rosenbergii. The sequence continues at coordinate 8,610,450 of NC_089764.1, read as the reverse complement.
AGCGTGGATATTAAAAAAAATATTCCAAATGTAAATTACTACATCTCTTTTCATTTTTTTCGGGGTTGTTATTCCAGCTTTCCTGAAAACTCATGGATTTATGGTTATTTATTCTGTGATAATTCCAATGCAGATGACTTTCCTAACAGATCCCTTATTTGCCTAATAGCTTTTCCTATCATCTGCATTACTCTGCTGGCCGCTAGTTCGAATCTCCGAACGGCCAACAAAGAATAAGAGGAATTTATTTCTGGTGATAGCAAATCATTTCTCGCTATAATGTGGTTCGGATTCCACAATAAGCTGTAGGTCGCGTTGCTAGTTAACCAACTGGTTCTTTACCACGTAAAATAAATCTAATCCTTCGGGCCAGCCCCAGGAGAGGTGTTAATCAGCTCAGTGGTCTGGTTAGACTTAGGTATACTTACTTATCATCTGCATTCAGAGTGAAGGCAGACGTCTCGAAATTTTTTATGGTAAATCGGTAATGTTGGTCTAAATACGCTGTTTGAAACGATAGAATATGCGCATTTTGTAATTATTAAACGAGTGTGTAACTTAATGCTCTCCTACAGACAATCCTTGGAAATTTGTTGAGTTATAAAGAAATAAGTACTATGCAATTATTAAATTAGTTTAGTAGTAAGTGTAACTGACTGCTCTCCTACAGGCATTCCTTTAAAATGTGTTGAAACAAAAAAAATTGCATTTTTTTTAAATCATAAAATGAGTCTGCCACTAAGCAGAGTGCTCTCTTGCAAACAATCCTTGAAAATGTGAAAAAAATAAAACGTTAGAAAAGAGTGGTTGTATAACTCCGCAAGGAAAAGCTCGTAAGTATCGGTGCAAAAAGAAGCTAAATGAGAACTCCATAATTATCACCGTTAATGAGACTGAAAGAATCAACAAACTGAACAAAGAGAGCAATATTCTGATGTGTGATGGTATCGTTATAAAACATCGGTCACTGGGGATTTGGAAGAATAAAACATCTATTTTTAGAGGATGAAATATGGGATTCTTTGAAGACAAGTTTATTGCAACACGAAATCTCCCTCGTATACTGAGTGACGAAAAAGATTAGAATTATGTAATTATTAAGAACATGAATTAAACGATATGTAAGAACATTATCTTGATACAATGGACTTTCCTAATAACAAATTCTCCGACCACATGTGTTCTCACGACCAAAGATGATAGACGAAGTAAGACCAGTTCTAAATAGACAGCAAAGAAAGAAGGATGGCTGAAAAGCGAAGGCTGTTCACAGCGACTTCCTGGACATTGCGTTGCGAAGTCTTTCATGGATTTAATTCCCACTGGAAAAGTTATTTTTGCTTTCTGAACGTCAGAAATAGGTAGAATTTGGGCAACGATTTTTTTTTTTTAAATTAGAAAAATATAAAACATGATCTAACGACCAGGAAATCGGTTGCGAGCTTTGTTTCGATGAGGTGCCCTGCGATTTCGAAATCGTGAAAGGAAGACACATATTTGATCGTGGTGAGTTGATTTCGAAACACTGGCAGAGCTGTTTGAGAAAATGAATAGCAAGACATCAGTATCGGTGACACACTTTCCGCAAATATATATAATCTCTACACAGTTATTATTATTATTATTATTATTATTATTATTATTATTATTATTATTATTACTGAAAAGCAATGCATCTGTGTAGGTTACACACTTTCCACAAATATACATAATTCCTGCACAATCATTATTATTATTGCTGTATATCAGGTCCACAATAATATTCAGTTCGAAAGCTCTTATAACGTTTTTATAAAATCAACCTAATTCACCGCTAAATATTATTGTGGACCTGATATACAGCATATCCCGTTCTCGATCTAGAGGAGAAAAACCTAATTATTATTATTATTATTATTATTATTATTATTATTATTATTATTATTATTATTATTATTATTATTATTATTATTATTATTATTATGAAAAATAAAATTGCGATCAGCTTCCGTTTTGCTATAAAGTGTACGTCTTAAGCAAAGTTTTACTTGTTATAGGATAAATTCTGTAATAACGGAAACTAAATATATTGGGCTGAAGGAAAGCTACAGCAGGGACTTGTTCTAGAAGCAACAACACAGTTACAGCATTATACACAGATTAACTGCTGAGAAGTGAACAATCACTTTACGCCTGTTGCTTCCACAACATCAGCTACTTCATATATGCTGTTAAGGCTGATCATCAGCTCGTCAGCAACACCTGAAAATACATAGACAATTGTACTATTTTTCTGTTATCTTCTGTCCAGTGCTTCTCTCACGTCATTTATCAAACTACCTTCCCTCCTTCCCATGTTTTAAAACCATGCATTTCCATTCTTTTTCCCCACAACAACTCATCTACTTAGCAACAATATACTCATATCATTCTCCGTAACCTGTATCACATACACACACACACACACACACACACACACACACACACACACACACACACACACACACATATATATATATATATATATATATATATATATATATATATATATATATATATATATATATATATATATATATATATATATATATATATATATATATATATATATATATATATATATATATATACTAGCTGATCAACCCATTCCTGCCAGGGAAAACTCTGAATGATAACCGATAAACTCTCTCTCTCTCTCTCTCTCTCTCTCTCTCTCTCTCTCTCTCTCTCTCTCTCTCTCTCTCTCTCTCTCTCACACACACACACACTTTTTCCCTTTCCTGTTAAGATAGTTTCTTCAGTTACATTGCCCAACATTTTTTATATTTTATATTCCACCCCTTCTCACCCCCGCTTCGTATCAGGGCTGAACTTGGACTTCATAGTCATGGGGACTGTCATCATTCATCTCAGCGAGATCGAAAACTATGGATTAGACACTAATATCCGTCATTTTTACATGTCACCCCCTTCCCACCCCCTTTGGTGCCAGCGATGTCTTACCCCCACAGTATTCTTTTCCAGATAATAAGTCATATGTATAACAAAATGAGGTATGATAAATTTGTGGAGTTTATTTAGTTACTGAGTCTACGGGCAGAACCAGCCCCATTTCAGGGAAGCCTTTCCACCCCCACCCACTTTGGTGCCCTTTGGTGCTAGTGATGTCTTACCCCTACGGTATTCTTTTCCAGATAGTAAGTCATATGCATACCAAGTTTGGTTGAAATTACTCAGCGCATTTCAGAGTTATGCTGGAACATGTACACACACATACATCTCACACACACACACACACACACACACACACACACATATATATATATATATATATATATATATATATATATATATATATATATATATATATATATATATATATATATAATAAAACAACAACTCTGTTATGTAAAATGGATAAAAAATTGATAAATTGATGAGATAGTATATAACTTCTAAATGCTTTAATACTGAGTAGTGCGACGGTTCAGGAGTGAATCTTGAATGTGTGATTAGCTATTATTTTCATTCCTTTGTTGAGCCACCTCATATTCAGAGAAACGTCTGAATGTTGAATCGACGACAACGATGAAATAATAGAGGGATGGTCATAGAACGAGTGGTATCAAAAGCACAAAGGACAATCAATAAGCAGGCGCAGGAAACAGCAAATCGG
>NC_089764.1:8599295-8601795 GCF_040412425.1 Macrobrachium rosenbergii | reverse complement strand
AAACAAGTGGTTAAAAGGTAGACAATTGTCATTGGAATTACTGTTAACATATAACAAGTCAAAGAGTGAGCAACTGTTGGAACTTAAAACAACGGAATAACTATAGAAAGAGTTAGGTGTTTAACAAATCAAAAATAAACTAACATAAATATATGTACTCTTATGTATAAATATATAAAACTAGAAAATGTTCAGAAAATGTTCATCCTGAAGTAGCCCACAGAATTATTACTACTTAGAATTTTAACACATTCAGTAAGCTACGTTTTCGTTATTTTTGTTTCGTCATGAGGAAAGTCTACAAGGTGATTTTTATTGATCCTATCTGTGTTGCAGGTCTCTCTCGACAGTGCAAATGGTATATCAATATATGTGGAGGAACTACATACTACTTGCAGGAATACTGATATACCACATGATGACTGTCAGGAACCCCCTTTAAAGCTGATCTATTGCGAATGAATAGGTTTTTAATTTCTTTTTATAATAAATCCTGAGACAGATATTATCACTTTCATTAACAGGTTTTATATAATTAGAAACAATCTTTTTCAGCAGGTTTTCTTCTACTTTGTAGCAACTTGACATTTGTCCTTGAAAAAAGAAGTTCTGAATATTTTCTAGTTTTATATATCTATACATAAGAGTACATATATTTATGTTACTTTATTTTTGATTTGTTAAACACCCTAATTCTTAAATAGTTATTCCTCCCAAACATTATATATATTATATATATATATATATATATATATATATATATATATATATATATATATATATATATATATATATATATATATATATATATATATATATATATATATATATATATATATATATATATATATATATATATATATATATATATATATATATATATATATATATATATATATATATATATATATATATATATATATATATATATATATATATATATATATATATATATATATATATATATATATATATATATATATATATATATATATATATATATGTATATATATATATATATATATATATATATAAATATATATATATATATATATATATATATATATATATATATATATATATATATATATATATATATATATATATATATATATATATATATATATATATATATATATATATCACACACACACACACACACACACACACACACACACATATATATATATATATATATATATATATATATATATATATATATATATATATATATATATATATATATATATATATATATATATATATATATATATATATATATATATATATATATATATATGCATATATATATAGTATAATATATACATATGCCAGAATCTATTGTCACTTTTACCAGATACATATAATACTGTAATAGTTACAATGCCCTTTTAACTTCTCGAATTCTTCACGCTTTTTTGGATACGCTTGTCACTACAAATCCTTCAGATCCATGTGCAAGAAATATGAAGATATGGTGGTGTCTGATAGCGGGAAACGAACCTGGGTCCCATAATCACAATGGGGTCACATTGTTGACCTGACCACGAGAAGGATAAAAGTCTATTGCCTCTCATACATACATATACCTGCCATTTTCAGACATATTTATTAGAGCTGGAATAGACCTATCCCTATCATCGTATGTATGAGAGGCAATACACTTTTATCCTTCTCATGGTCAGGTCAGTAACATGACCCAGTTGTGATTATAGGACCCGTTTTCATTTCCCACTACCAGACATCATAATATCTTCATAATTCTTGCTCTTGGATCTCAAGTTTATAGTGACAAATATATCAAAAAAAGTGCAAAGAAATTCAAGAGTTAGAGGGTTGTATATTACAATAACATATCTGGTAAAAATGACCAATGGTCTACATATATATTTCAGCCTAAAGGCAATAAAATGATTGCCCACTTGGCTACGATGGTGAGGATGGGTCTATTCCAGTTCTAAGAAATATATCTGAAAATGATTGGTATATGTATGTGTGAGAAGCAATACACTTTTATCCTTCCGATGGTCAGGTCGGCAACGTAACCCAGCTGTGATTATGGGATCTGGGTTCATTTCCCGCCATCAGACATCATAATATCTTCATATTTCTTGCACCTGGATCTTAAGGCTTTGTAGTGACAAGCATATCCAAAAAGCGTAAAGAATTCAAGAAGTTAAGAGGGCATTGTGGCTATTACAATATATATATATATATATATATATATATATATATATATATATATATATATATATATATATATATATATATATATATATATATATATATATATATATATATATATATATATATATATATATATATATATATATATATATATATATATTATAATCATGAAGCTACAAATGTCGCAATATCAAATCCACACTACCTCGGGAATATCCCACGATGAACGGTTATCACCGAAAAGGAATTTATAAGTGATACATGGACGGGCACTGCCGAGTCTCGATCCCACGACAAACGCGCCATCCAGCAA
>NC_089764.1:8591795-8594295 GCF_040412425.1 Macrobrachium rosenbergii | reverse complement strand
AGAAAATATTTATCATATATATATATATATATATATATATATATATATATATATATATATATATATATGATATAAATATTTATCTATTAAAATAGAATTCTATCTAATAAAAGATCCACAAAACGCTGAAATATATATATATATATATATATAGAACAACTGTATATATTATATATACACACACACACACACACATGTGTATATATATATATATATATATATATATATATATATATATATATATATATATATATATATATATATATATATATATATATATTATTATACACCGGATATATATATAATATATAAACATACTGCCTCCCATATATATATATATATATATATATAGTATATAACTTCCTTTATGAGATGATAAAACTAACGTAATTGATATTATACATATATACTATATATATAAAGAGGTATACACTTAATGATGAGTATATATATATATATATATATATATATATATATATATATATATATATATATATATATATATATATATATATATATATGTGTGTGTATATATATGTGTGTGTGTGTGTGTGTGTAGCATATGCTGTAGGTAAAGTGTATTGGTGCAGATTTCAAGTTCTTCCTTTCGGTTGTTGATCAACTTTCCCTTGGTTTCACAAAAATTTCTAACAAGTTATTCAAAAAAAGTTATGTAAAAGAATATGGAAGTAGTCAGGTCCAGAAACGGGAAAGAATCATTAAACGAATGGTCACTTAAAGAAACATATGAAAATTTGTACACTGCTTTTTGCAAGAACCGTTGGAATTACATGGTGCGGATGGAAGAACGTTAAAACTTTCATAAAATACATTTAAATACAAAACGGTGATTCATTAAAAAATTATTTTAGCGAATTTAAGCTCCACCAATAATTACAGAAATATTTAGCGTGTTTTTATTTTGTAATACGTGTACTCAAAAAAATTTTTAAATGAAATATAAATTTCAATTTTGAACCATCCGACCGTACGAATGAAATTAACAAAAAATACGGGATTGGGATCATGTTTTACAGGGAATTTAACCCTAAAAGAGGGGAGGGGAAAATTGAGAGATGTGTTTATAGTTTTAGAGATCGAGAGAGATTCAGATTAAGAGAGAGAGAGAGAGAACCTAGAGATACTTGCTGTGTAAGATATGTTGTTGCCATAATTTGACATGCTTTCTGTCTCTCCGAAAAACCAATGATATATATATATAAATATATAGGCTATATATATATATCTCATCAAATAAATGAAATGTAATATATATACAGCCGGATATTTAAATGCTATTTTTATATATGGTAACTCTCTCATCAAACCAAAATGAAAAAAAAAATATAAGATACAGCTTGCAGGATCCGGATGTGTCTGAATATGGACTTATATTCTCAAAATGGTTGAGGAATGCTTTTGACTAGGACTGCTTCAAATTATTCTGGAGTTTTTCAAGACGATTTATTGAAAGAAATTATCCATTTACAATCATTATACAAACCCAATATTCACCAATAAGAAACCCAACAGTATATAATAAATTTATTTTGGTTGAGCTCTACTTATAAACCATTTGAAATGACCCAATAGAATTCATGAAAATATTAAATTCAATATGTCCGTCCCCCAATGGTAGAGCATTGGATTAAACTTTACCGGGACAATCCTGGCATAAGTAAATGAATAATATACCAGTTAATATACTATATAAATAGGTTGTTTTATAGTAACGTTTTGATATGATTTAATGACCATGAAATGTATACTGTTTTTAAATGATTTAAATATATATATATATGAACACTGTATTATATAAAATATATATATATAATGGATATTTATATATATACAACTAATAATAATAATAATAATAATAATAATATATATATATATAATATATACACACATATATATATATATATATATATATATATATATATGTATATATGTTATATATGTTACATCTATTTTGAATATATATGTTTATATACATAATGACAAACCAGATGATATTTTATATAATCTATTAGTCTATTTAACACCATAACGCAAAATAACGGCTAATATTTACGATAAACGGAATACACCAAAGACACAGAAGAGTATATAAAATATGAAATAATATCATACGACGAACAAACAACAATTATTCAGCCATATATATAAGTGAAATTCACTACTATACATGCTTAACGCTATTAGTGCAATATTCGCAAAATAATACTGAGTTTTCCTAAAGCAGCAAGTTTCACTAACTACATATACCTAACCGTTATAAGACTTAACGTGCTAGTTTTTGTTTCATCTTTCCTAAAAACATACAAACCGTTGAAATACTTTGAAAAGGACATTCTAGACTTTATTAGTAAGATAATTACATGATTATATTATAATTATATGTACACAGTGTACAAATAGTGTCATAAATAAGCGAGTAGTATCGAGAGGTTAGGTCATTTTGGATACGTTGGTGTCTGTTATGTTTGCTACTAACCAT
>NC_089764.1:8569295-8586795 GCF_040412425.1 Macrobrachium rosenbergii | reverse complement strand
TATTGGCAATGAAAATGTCTCGTTACTGAAGGAAAGATGCCATAAAAGTTGCATATTGCTAGGTTCTGACTTAATCTTCTTATGCTGAAACTCTTTGCAAAGTTTATCTCAAAAGACCGGATTGCGCTTATTTGTTTCGCAGATTACTCTCTGAGAAAGCAGTCTTATATAATATTTGCAAAGCAGACATATAAGTATCTTTTCTGGTAAGACAGCTAACGAGCGATATAAAAACAAGAAAAAAATAGTGTAGTGAAGTACCTTACTGTTTATTGAATCGATATACATGTGATACTATTTTTTATTCACTTTAATTTTATGCTCAGTTTATATCAAAACGACCAAGAATCGATCCAATTGACTCATACATCTTACTTTAAAAATACATCACTTTTCGTGCTAACAACATTTCTACACTTAATATTTTTACCACGAGAACTAATCAAAATAGCTTTAATACTTTTCTGTGTAAAATATTGCTGTTGCTAGAACCACTAAAAAATCCATATTTTTAATGAAGTATCTACAAAATATAAAGAGATAAGAGGCTAGATTCTAACCTCAGCTCTATACATTTTTGTATTTATTTCATACAAAAAATATATATATGTCAGTAAAATTATTTCTTTCTACAATAAAACATATCACTGTGGCATGGGGCCATGGTAAAGGTAGCAGTGATAACAAAACATAACAAAGTATTTTTTAGTTTGCCAAACATTCATATCATTTATCCAAAAACATATAAAAAAGCGTTCATGCAAAACATCAAAAATGAAAACAATGTTACCAGAAACTTTTGACAGTATCTCTTAAATCAGCCTCTATATATTTTCCATCTAAAATAATATAAAAATATATATATATTTCGTTAACTAGCTTTTATTTATATATAAATATATATATATATATATATATATATATACAATCATGAAGCTACAAATGTCGCTTAATATCAAATTCACGCTACCTATTATCATATGTAAAATGAATTGGTACCGTATATCAACTGGATAGCTGATATATATATAATTTGATATTAAGCAACATTTGTATATTGTATATAAATCACGGTATATATTACACACACACACACACACACACACACACACACACACACACACACACACACATATATATATATATATATATATATATATATATATATATATATATATATATATATATATATATATATATATATATATATATATATATATATATATATATATATATTAACTTTGTTGATAATGTTCATTGTTCTGAATAGTCACATACACAATTGTTCTGTGTCCGTCGCTGGTCTGATTAGTAGAATTACTAAAATATGAAAATATATTATTTTCGGACCTCATTGTAAAATCTGGATAAATAGTCATATATATATATATATATATATATATATATATATATATATATATATATATATATATATATATATATATATATAGTTATATATATATATAATATATATATATATATATATATATATATTATATATATACACACATATATATATATATATATATATATATATATTTTTTTCAAAAGTTATATAAATATATTATATATATATAAACATATCCATATATATATATTATATATATATATATAATATATATATATATATCCCTATTTTTTTATTTGTAATCCAATGTGCAATGATTTCAAGCCTAATCAACAATAAGGTTTTAGTCAGTCACAGTTCCTGTTATTTATCTCCTAATGTATTTATATCTTGTGTGATACTTTTAATCCTATAATCAGTGTTGAACTGAGTTCTTCCTGTTTTTGTGACCTCCACCCTCTTTGACCTTGGTCTTTCTCCTCATGATCCCTGGTTCCAGATGTCCGTCTTTGATATTCCTGTGAAGACATCATTTGCGTAGTTCTCTTGCAGTTTTTCTTTGTTTCCTTGATCTGTATTTTATGTAACTAAAAATTAGTGAGAGAACCCTACGATTTTTCTAGATATGAAGAAGTCTTCAAAGCCGTTTTTCTCTTTGTGTTCCCTGCCATCGTGTTGTTGGCGTAGAGTTATAATGTAAAGAACTCGTTCTCTGTTGCCACAACCAGTCTAGATGTTTTGTTGGTGTTCCTGCAATTGCTTTGCAGAAAACTAGCAACTCATATTTTGGTATTATACCCCCATTCTATTCTGTGATCATTTTCCCAACAGTGTTTGGCAACTGCAGTCACGTCTGATTATAATGCCTTATGTTCTGAAAGAGATGTTGTTTGAGACTTGTGCTCTTTACATGATTTGCCAGTTTCAAACCAAGAGTTAATAAAAAGGGATAGTGCCCTGTTCTTCACAGTCTAAGAAACGCTGCCAATTTTAGATAAACCCCCTCTAATCTCTTTCCCCTACCGACTTTTTGTTTCTAACTTGATTGATAAGAAAAGCTAGGAAGTATTTAGGAATCTAAATTTCCGCTATCAAGACGAGAGAATAGTAATTCCGACACAGAATCTTCACTTCCAGGCCATGTGGCCCCATCTTTAGTTTTAAGTTCCATTGGGAATCCCATTTTTATAAACAATGCACGCACAGTGCTCATGTATAAACTTTTAATTCTTTAACTGAGCAGGATATTCCTCGGTGAGCCAGTAGTATTCCTGTAAATTTATTTAATGGCAAATATATTAATGAGGGATTGCCATTCCCATTCATTACTGTGGGGAAGCCTCCGAGTGTTGAAAAAAATGATGCCCAGGCAAACGCCAAACAAGCCGTCAAGAGTCCCCCCCAACTTGCCTGACTTATTCATTGGTGGTAGATGTCACAAGACCAGGAGTAAACATTAGAGTACTATTATTAGTCAAGTGCGAGCTAAGATTTGTTTTGATAATGGAGAATAACAGTTTCTTTCCTTCCCCACATATAACCTTTTGGCAGTCCAGACTGCATGTGCACGTTAAAATTAAGCATTTTTTTTTACCCTAGTGAGTTGGAGATTTTATTATTCGAAGGGATCGATGTATTGTTTTCACCACACCACATATATATTATTCGCCAGTGCAAGAAAATTTCCTTGACACACCATAAGTGTATAACCCCGTAAGCCCTTTTTTTTTTTTTTTTAGTTCTGCAGCCTCTCCACAAATAGAATATACATAAAGGCTCACACCAGCTTGGGCTAATTTTCGTTCATTACAAACAACTGAGTTTTCCTGAAATTTGGTTTATTCAAACACTAATTTTCATTCATTTTTAACAATTGAGCCTTTCAGACACCCTGAAGTTTGACTCATATACAGATATATCGTTCATTTCGTACAATTGGGTCTTTCAAACACCCTGAACTTTGAGTCTTATTCAGACATATTGTTCATTTCGAACAATTGAGTCTTTTCAGACGCCCGGAAATTTGTCTTATTCGGACATATTGATTTATGTTCATTTTGAACAATTGAGTCTTTCAGACGCCCTGAAATTTTTCCTATTCAGACATTTTGATTTGCATTCATTTTGAACAATTGAGTCTTTTCAGACACCCTGAAATTTGTCTTATTCAGACATATTAATTTTCATTCATTACGAATGACTGAGTCTTTCTAGACACCCTGAAATCTAAGTCTTTTCAGAAAACTTGAGTCTGTTCAGACACCCTGAATCTGTTCATTTCGAACAATATTGAGTCTTCAGACATATGGAACCTGTTCACTCAAACAGCCCTGAGTCTTTTCAGACATATTAATTTTTCAACGGGTCACGCCCATAACTGTAAGTGTTATCTCAAGATGTCTACGATATCCGGAGCCCAGCAAAATGAGGACTTCAAGTTCTACATGTCCACTGGAAAGGGCATGGGACTGTCAGGACAAGCCCTGAGGGATTAGGTTCAAGACAGTGTAGAAGATGCCAAGGCGGAAAGAGAAGAAGAAAGAATAACCTGGGAGAAACAAGAAGAGGCAAAATGACAGGAGAAGGAGAAAGAAAGAATAGGCCGGGAGAAACGAGAAGAGGCAGAAAGACAGGAGGAGGAGAAAGAAAGATAGGAGAAGGAAAAAAAAGACAGGAGAAGGAGAAGGAAAGGCAAGAGAGGGAGAAAAAAAGAACTCATCAGCTCACAATGGCAGCTGACAACATGAGCAACATACAACACCCTCTCCTCACTCAACCCTCGGCAGTATAGGCACCTCATAAGAAAATAGGACAAAGCCGAGCCTGAAGCCTGGCTTGACCTTACTGAAAAGGTCCTGATGACCTATCAGCCCTCTACTGAAGAAATGTCTCTGATCCTGGGAAAGCACCTTGAAGGGAAGGGTGCCATTGCATTCAATGCTCTCCCTACACGCTGAGCATCAAGGAAATCTTGCCCTTTTCCAGCAAGTCATTTTAAAAGCTTTTGAAATAACTTCCGACTGTTGGGGGAAAAGGTAGAAAAAGTATGCCTAAGGAATTAGGCCAAACCTGGTCTGAGTGGATTTTCAAAAAGACCCAGGCCCTAAAACGATGGCTAGAATCTCTCAAAGCCACTAGTATGGAGGGTGTCCTCGAACTCTTCCAGCTCGAGGGCTTCTTATTTTATGTCCCATCAGCTTTCGCCACTCATCTATGCGATAAGGAACCTAAGACAGTGGTTGAGTGCTGTTATTGGGCTGACATATGGAATACACATCATCCCCATCTTAGTTCCCATGGACGAAAATTATATCCCTCCTCGCATGCCTCAACCATCTCCCAGCAACCTCCCAAAAATGGGCACTCCCATAAGAGATCTGTGTGTGGGTGTTGTAAGAGAAGAGGACACCCCACTGAACAGTGCTTCTTGAAGACTGAGAATCGCCAGAAGACCCCTCTACATCCTCAAATGGGACAACACCCCAACGAGCCACACCTGGGTCGTGGACGAAAAGTAAATGGCCTGCTCTCTCCAATGGGACAGTGCCAGCCAGGTCAAGGCATTTGATGATTCTGTGCACAAATGTCTCTCATAAGGGAAGAAAAAGTTCCCCGTGGAGCTACCTTTAACAGACGTAAACTCGTCACAATTGAAGGTGTGAATCACTTTAAGATGATACTTCCTACTGTCAAGTTGAGGATCACGAGGCCTCTGAGAACTAAAATCTGCAACCTCACGGAAGCCAGATACATTCCTGGAGGTTATGACCTCCTCCTGGGACAGGACTTCCAGTTCCCATCTAAGTCATAGCAATCCAGGGGCCTAAATCAATCAAATCATTCATTAGGCACAAGTAAGCCTCAAACGCCTGCATTCATTCCACTTCCAGTACGACCTGAGTAAGATTTGCACTGGCTGCCTCCATCAAGATCAATTCCAGATCCCATTCCGGTGCCCAGCCCTGCCCCAGTGCCAGTACCAGGGCCCCAAATAGATCCCCTCCAGGAGATTTCACACTTGATTCACAATCTCTGCTAGTGTCACTTGAGTGCACTAAGCAGTGCCAAGCTCCGCCTGTCCTGAACGACGAGCAATTTCAAAATCAAATATTAGTGCCGGACCCTGCCTTAGTGCCAACGCCAGAGCATGCCCCCAATCTCCATTCCAGAGATCCCAGTCCAGGTCCCCTCTCTTCTCCTGGCTTGGCTCCACTACCAGTGCCGGTAAGAGAGACGGATCCTTCTGACCACAGTGGAAGCTCACCCAAAGGTGCGGCCTCGCGACCTGTGCCTGAGCTGGTTAGTTTTACCTGCAAGCCTCTCACGCCTTCCACGACTGCTTCCTCTCTGTCTCAGTCTGCCGCAAACACAACAGTGAGTAAGGATTTTGCAGTCTATGGTGACCAGCTCAGGCACGGGTTGCGAGGCCAACACTGGTAGCAGAGCCAAGCTGGAGGAAAAGAGGGGATATGGAGTAAGATCTCTTGAAGGGAGATCTGTGGTGTGCCCTGGCACTAGCACTAAGGCAGGACCAGGCACAGAAATTGAATTTGGTCATGCAAGTGGCAGTGGCAGAGAATGTGAATTCAGTTTGGGATTTCAGGAAGGGAGATCTATGGTGTACTTTGGCACTGGCACTATGGCAAGACCTGGCACAGGAATCAGATTGGGATTTGGCTCAACGTTTGGGACAAATGCAATGTGGCACTGCTCAGAGCACAGAAGTAGCACTGGCAGGGGGTTCAAGGCAAAATCTGGACCTCGGGAAGGGAGATCTGTAGTGTGCTCTGGCACTAGCATTAGAGTAGGTCCTGGCACAGGAATTAAATTTGTCAGGGGCTCGATGTTCAAGACAGTTGGAGCTTGGCACTGCTCAGAGCATGCAAATGGCACTGGTAGTAGGTTTAAGGTGGGTCTGTGAGGACTAGTTGGGCCTGATGATTTCTTTGAGGGGTTAGGATCCCTGGATTGTCTTAGCTCTGGGACTGCAGTTAGCTACTGCAAGTGTGCAGATTTTGGTTTTGAGGGCTGGTGATCCTCAACTGAACTGTCGGAAGTATCAATTTAATATGATTGATACTTTCAGTGGTGAAGAGCTTACGTCGGTCACTGGTAGCCCAATGGGGGATCTTGTCTTTGTCAAATGCACAGAAAAAAAGTTATTCCCAAAAACACCAGGTCAAAGGCTCTGAATCTCATAGTAGTGATTGTTTTATCTGTTCATATATATATATATATATATATATATATATATATATATATATATATATATATATATATATATATATATATATATATATTATGTGTGTGTGTGTGTGTGTGTGTGTGTGTGTGTGTGTGTGTGTGTGTGTGTATCTATCTATCTATATATATATATATATATATATATATATATATATATATATATATATATATATATATATATATATATATATATATATATATATGTATATGAAGAGAGAGAGAGAGAGAGAGAGAGAGAGAGAGAGAGAGAGAGAGAGAGAGAGATTTTAAATCATGCTTTATATAAGGAATAGCCTATCACTGATAGTCTGATTTAATAAAAAGGTATTGCTTGAACCTGTCCTTGTTACAGATGGATGTTAATGATCTAAATGGTCATGTTGATTTACCTTACTTTTTGACTGGCAACATTGTAAATTGAACTTGGCTTGGACAGAACTGTATATTAAGAAACTAACAACATTACACAAATGATCATGTTATAGACGAGGTTCTCTGAGAGAAATGTCTCGCTGTTGCAAGATATCGATAACTAATACTACCCAAGTGATTATTGTTATCGTGGCGTTCGAAGCGATTTTCATCGAAATATATTTAATAATGCTGAATAATAATCTATGAATATAACGTTAGGCTTGGCAGAAGTTGAAGCAGTATCCAAAAAACAATATGTATTTTGATCGTTAGTGTTCAGACTGAAGTGACTCATGAACCTAGTTACCGAGGCACACAACGTAAAACTAAAACACGTAGCCGACGCCGGTGTATGAACACTACCTTGTGGGAAAATTTTTA
The DNA here is from genome assembly GCF_040412425.1 of Macrobrachium rosenbergii. NCBI lineage: Eukaryota > Metazoa > Arthropoda > Malacostraca > Decapoda > Palaemonidae > Macrobrachium > Macrobrachium rosenbergii. Next base: position 8,579,408 of record NC_089764.1, on the reverse strand, counting down.
TAACAAACCTTACTTCGCTGACTCCTCTTTACCCTTCATTACACTGAGTTTTATTGAATTTCTGAAGCCAAACAAACAAAAGGAGGATTTCCGGAAACTTCGTAACTACGATGTTAATAACGTGAAAGAGAAGGTTCTATGAGGGGTTCATGAATGCCAAATCTCATTTAATCCTTATGAATCCCTGTTTTGGCAGGTGGGATTCAGTTCGTTTTTAATGATACACACACACACACACACACACACACAGAGAGAGAGAGAGAGAGAGAGAGAGAGAGAGAGAGAGAGAGAGAGAGAATGGTACAATGGCATAAAATAATAAATGTTTTGAAAAATTTAATGGCTCTCTCTGTAATCTTATATTTCCACTTATTGAAAAGAATAAAAAAACGCAGTTTTATGGAATACAAAATGGCATGATGTCTATCATATCTGAACTCGCGTATTCACAAATATGTGAACGACGTTTTAATCTCATCTATTCTCCGTGCAAAGTTATCATAATGTCTCATTAATTGTCCCCACTTTTTGTAATAAAATTATTACTTAGATATATAAAAGTTGTTCTATGATGATACCGAAAGTAAAGCGAGAAAATTGAGCTTTCATTTCCATTGAAAGTACATCTATTCTGAATATTTTTGAAATATGCTGAGGAAGTTCATGGGGCTATCCAGAAGCTAATATAAACTCCTATTGAGAAAGGCAGCTGAAATGAACGATATTTAAATTAATAAATTTCGCGGAATAAAGGTAGCCTCGTATCATATGAGTAAACAGTGAAGACCTTTAACAAAAATGTAAAGTTAAATGAGTTACGCCTTAAAGCACTGAAGCAGCAAAGTTTGAGTGTTGAGGTAAAGCGGGAAACACCAAAGGAAGTTCTTCAAAGGTTCACTTTATCCGGCCGTTTGATAAAGTCCACCGACAACTTGAATTTGGATGAACCAATTTGCCCTGCGAAAACAGAAGGGTATTCTCTCTCTCTGAGACCCAGCGGGGTGTGAAACCATACGGAGAATTAACTGGACAATATTATTTTTACACCGCGGAATAAAGGAGATAAAAAAACGCTGATGAATAAGACACAAGAGAGATTTTCGGAATTTCCTTCGCGATGTTTCTGCGAAGAGTGTGCTTATAGGAATAAATATACGCATATCCTATGCATCAACTAATGAAAAAAATTATCAAATTAGTCTATCCTTTGAATGAACTAACAGCTGTCTAACTATCTGACACCTAATTCATTGCTTAGGTAAAAATGTAAAAATTGTTCCTTAGCCATTGGTTCTCATTCGAGGAGAGATATTTGCACGCTTAGCTGAAAACCTTTTCTGCCTCAGTTGGCAAAGTAATTAGTTGACAAATGTCGTCCCAGTAGTGTTTAACGAAGACAGAGGATCAGGAACTTTATTCCTAAAGGCAGCCAGAAGAAATAAAAAGCTAATTCCTTGTCAGTGCAATCCATTCTATCACATTTTCCAGCTAGTATTTGTCAAATAAATAAAAAAAACTGATTTGCCAGCATATGTAGATGAAACATGAAAAATTGGAGGAATTTTACATTATTTCTTAGGAAAAGATCTTTTCAGGTATTCAGGAAAATATATATATATACGCCGTATGTCACTTCGAGTACGTTATCAAAACTTTCATAGTAAAACTTTCAGGTGTTTATATCACTGTGAGGTGGTTCATCAAATTTCATCCAGGTTTTTTTTTTCTCTATGTCTGCGAAAAAATAAGGAGATGGACCATAACTGCAGGGGCTCTTCCAGAAAAAAATATTTATAATACTTCAATATGGCTGGACTTTTGTCTTGTCATGTAGAACTTGAAGTTCATGTATCTTTCTGCCAATGTTCATGTTCTTGTGTAACACAAATTTGGTAGGAACAATATTTGATAACGCATTTGGCAACCTTCCAAGATTAATACAAGGTAACATTACAGCATTTTTTCACTATTATTTGTTATTTTATAAACTTTTTATCCTTTTTCTTTGAAACTGGAGGTGTCCTATGCCAGAGCTAGCTCTACCCCCGCCCCTTGGGGCCTGAGAGCTTTCAAACAGATCTCTTGTTTAGGATATTGAAGAGGACGCCACAAGTGTGAGGGGGAATCCTACCCAGAAAATGGGTGTAAGGTGGCAGTATTGCCAAAGGCAATTTATTTTATCCTAACAATCGTTCCATAAAAAAATCATGAAAGATGAAAATACAAATTTTTTCTGGAAGGACAAAAAATCGAAAAAAGTAAGATTAGGGCCCAGAGAGAAAGAGGGCGGGGGGATATGAACTCGTAATATTTCAGATGTCGTTTTTCCTGTACCGAAATGAGTAGAAAATAGAGAGAGAGAGAGAGAGAGAGAGAGAGAGAGAGAGAGAGAGAGAGAGAGAGAGAGAGTACAATGACACGTGCAGACATTATCCATTCCACATAAAGTTCACTTTTACCACTCAAATTTATACGTATTTTTTCTATTATATCTCCTACTTATCTCTTTACTCAGTCCAGAGAAATAATAAAAAAAAAACAGAGTGGTATTGAGTAACTTTTTCTGAGATAGACTTATGCAAACCTGTCTCCATCCCGGATGCATATTTTTTTTACAAAATATTCGGTTTTATCATGAAACTTCACCGTCCTTACTCAGCTGGCAATCTGCAGCACACCCATATTCAGGTCTTTGCATGTCAAAATTTCATGAATTGTGACATATCACTCTTCAAGTTTTTGTACCTCACGTCATTTCTTTTCGTCATTCTCAAATTTCTTAGAAAACTGTGACAAAAATGAAGGTCTCAATCCTCAGTATCTCATTCTTGTATAAACTTGCATTTTATTCTCATAATGTACATACATTCTGCCACTTATCTCTCGTATTCACTCTCTCAGATAATATTTATATTTCTGCTGTTTCCTTGTTACATATTTTTACATTGAAAAAAGGACATTTATTCGCGCCATATGTTAAGTTCGAATATTTTCTGACGTACCATGAGAACCCAAACCAGTCTTTCTGTTATGAAACGCCATCATGGTACAGCAAGTCACTAAAAATCCCGCTCACTCTTGCTACCTTTCTATCCGTACCTTTTGTAGTAGGTGTGTGTGTTTGTTTAAACATAACAATCTTATAATTATGATATTTTTTATGACTGAACAATCTGACTAAAAGGGGACTTGTCCCACACAGGTCTTGATCCAAGGGAGCATTGTCCCATTAGTTTTTATCCCGAGAGGTTTCGTCTGATGGGAGTTCTGTCTTATACTTACCGCACAGTATAATACATGATGGGATTGTTTATATAACCTCTATTTTCTATACTGAATTAGAACGAAAGAGACGTCTGAACTTTCTAAATCAATCAAATGTTTGAAGGTATAATGTATAATTTTAGTACCATAGTTCCACACAGATTCGAAAAAATGTGATATATTTTTGAGGTGAAATGTGAAATAAAGGTGTAATGATACTTCAAAACATCTTGGCTCGTATAAGCAAATTTGAAAAAAAATAATTTTTTTAATCAAATAAATAAAATATAAAAATCCCACCACTACAAAGTTACGAGTGTGAAGCAATAGAATAAAAATTTAAAAAAAAATATAAATCATGCTCTTTGCGGTTAGCATTGAGGAAAAATATTGATAAAATACATGCACATACAAAGTGCAGAACAAAACTGAATGAAGTGCAACGCTCGGCTGAAGTTTGCTAGTTTTGTGAATCGCCCCCTGGTCTACAACCTTACGGGAACATCCAGATGTAAATTGGAATAAACGTCTAAAGATGTTAATAAAAATGGGTTGTGACTAACAACCTCACCAATAAGGACTTGATAAGAAATCGGAAATGTTTCCCCTGCTGGTGACACCCCTTTCAGTGGGGAAAGTACGTAAGGTGTAAAAATACATATTGTTTATTATTGTAGTCTTGGGCACTTCCTTCTGGCCAGCCCTAGGAGAGCTGTTAATCAGCTCAGTGGTCTGGTAAAAACTAAGGTATACAGTATACTTAACTTTTGGGCACTCGTAAGTAAGGGAGAGAAAGGTAAGTGAGTTATTTATTTGATGATAATTGTATCCAATAGCAGGTTCTTGATATCATAAACGATGGGTTGTTTGATGGTTTTAGGATGAATGAGTGCCTCGGCAATAACTGACTTGAACGATATGAATGATACCCCGAGTGAGATGGTGCTGTCTGGAGGACGATCGTGCGAAGTCACTTGCAATGGAATGAGTCTTAAGACAATAGGCTATGTCTTTTTCTTGACTTCTGTAATTGTTTTATTTGATAATTTTAAATAACATTCGGAAGTGAAAGGTGAAAAATATGATACAAAATATGAACAATAATTACCGAATATTTCAAACCATGTTAGACTTTTAGATGAAGATAGAGAACATTGTCAAAAACGATTTTAGTTTATTTTTTTATTTAATATTAAAATGAGTCACAGTGCATGCATTACTTCCATTCATAACAAATTACTTTTCACAAGATTATTCTTTATATCTGAGCTGGATAACAAATTGAAAATGCGAAAATTAATGAAATGGAAAAACAGCAGACATACCCATGATGGAAGCGATGGAGAACCAACACCAAATGTTACACCAGTTAAGAATGTTCAAGAATCGTCGTTTTAGAGGACATTGAAAATTTTGCTCTTCCGGAAAAGCCTTTCGTAGCTGCCTGTTCTGTGAAAAACTCATTTTCATGCGCTACATAAGACAAAGGTTCTATATGTAACAGATGGAATCTACAATAAAAAAATCCGAATGGATCTTAGTTGTTTGTCCACCCCAGTTGCGGGCAGGCTAGGTGGGGGATCGGGAAGGTAGGAGAAAAATTTCACATCCACCCTCCTCCTGTAAACCTGTTTGTCCGCCCTGGGTGGGGGTGAGGTAGGTAGGGGATCGGGAGGGTAGGGGAGACCTGGCGGGCAGCGCCGGGTTCCAGCACAGCATAGCACGCTCCATCAAGCTCGTATGATATAACAAAATAGTGCTATATCTCTTGATTTAACGATTCTGAGAACTTGTCCTGGAACTGGAGGTGAGTTAAGACTAAGGGCTCAGCAGGAAAAGTAGAGATTTAAATATACCATAAAGCTGGAAGCAAGGTGCGCTGGGAGACACTATATTTCACGCGAGAAAAATGGAGGAACACTCAAGGAGCCATAATACACCATAGGTGATGAAACGAAAATTCCCCATGTTGTCTGTTGTTAAAATATGGAAAAAATCAAATCAATACTTATCATATTGAAGTGACGTTATGCATAAAGATTATAATCATACACACACATTATATATATATATAACTATATATATATATATATATATATATATATATATATATATATATATATATATATATATATATATATATATATATATATATATATATATATATATATATATATATATATATATATATATATATATATATATATATATATATATGTGTGTGTGTCGATATATATTGTATGTGTGTGTGTGTGTATGTGCGTGCGTGTATGTATGGAAGTATGTTTTATGTATGTTAGGGTATGTATGCATAATTTACGGTTTTAGCTGCCAGATTCTAATATTTTCAACAATAATTTTTTTTTAAGTTGCATATGAACCACAAATGAAACTTGAAAGATTAAATGCAGTTGATTCTTTTATGAAACATCAGATACTGAATGATTTCGTTTCGAAATCTAACCTGTAACAAACCTAAGACATTTCAGTTAGCCAGAACTACGTGATCCTATACAGCTTCCTTACCATTTGAATTTCTAATATTGGTAGACCTGAACTTGACGATTCCGAATATCTGATAAATCCTCCACTGTAAGATTTCATTTAACTATGTATCGGATATATGTTGCTGCCAGAAAGCTATTTGCAATGTGATATGTTGAGTGGAGTCTTCATCAAACGTCTTGATATCAAAATTGTGGAACCTTTACCCATCAGGAACAGCTATACTCAGGGATAATGGAAGGTTTTCTGATGCGTTCTTTCACAGGCAACAATGTGTGTACTATTCATTTTGCTGAGTTTCAGGATCTGCATTTTGTTCTGTAACGATCCTACATTTCACACAAAATCAAAGGTTATTCAACTGCTTACTGCAAAATAAACTAAGTTTATTTAAAACTACAACGATCTTTTATTTTAGATCTCTTTTCGTGAGTTCACAACTACCCTTATTTTACTTCTTCAGTAACTGTATTACTTCTAATTTTTTTATAGATTCTCTTTGTTATTTTCCTCGAAACTTTACCTTGGTTCTTTTCCTCTGAGAGATTCTCATTTTTTGTTTTACATGATACCATTATATTTTGTTGAATCTAGCAGAAGCAGAAGAAAGCGTTTTGCCTCTTTTATGAATAATAATAATAATAATAATAATAATAATAATAATAATAATAATAATAATAATAATAATAATAATAATAATAAATGTCTGATTACGCAATACCATCAGTAACCGCCAGTAGAAATTGTGTTCTCTGCCCTTTGCAATTCTATTCCGCGACCGTCGCTGAAGCCAATCTTTCTTCATTTTAATTGTTAATGAACCTCTGGTCTCTCTTGGCCTGCATCGTAAGACAGAGGTTCTCTGGTGTCCGGAATTATTGTAACAAATCAAATGTAGGTCCACAGCCTCGTGACTTCGGAGTGTTGTTCTTCAGAGACGCTAAATATTTATCAAACTCTTGATTCCGTCTAACATTAATTTGGTTTCTCTCACATGAATTATGCATTTTCATGTTTTATGCCAGCTACATCATTTAAAAACAATTAAATCACATATTCTAAACTGCACATCAGAATTTCATACTGTCCGTTTTCAATAACTTCATGCCTTCTGTCCAATATTATCAAAATCCTTTCTCATTGTAATTATGCATTGGGGAAGCATTGTCTGCTTGTACCTTATCTTTACGCAGATAATAGTTATTAGTCTCTATTTGCAAAAAAAAAAAATAAAAAAATAATAAATAAATAAATAAATAAAATAAATAAATAAATAAATAAAAATCTGGACATACGGTTTGTCTTTTGTTTTAAGGACAAACCTTCTTTAGGGCATTAACAATAGGCACGAAGAACAACGAAAGACGTTACCGATGTAACTGGAATGAATCACTTCGTTACGTTTTCGTCTGTTGCTGTTCGTGTGTCTTATCTGTGCCCTAAAGACCCCAGTGTTCTTTGCTATGAAGTAGGTTTTTCCTATTCCAAAGCTCAGCCTATCTCGGCAAAGAAGAGGTTCTTCAGTCCAACTAGCTCAGTAGCCTATATACTATACGAGTCAGACCTCATCCGGAAGATATGGCACGAGCTCTCCAGGTAGACGCAATGGAGGTCTTAGAGAAAAAGACAGTTCGATAACAATTTTCATCAGGAACTCTGATATTTTGTGATAATGTATATTTTGGTCAGAGCGGCGAATCGTGCAAGGAGAGAGCAAGCTAGCATATGTAGAACATTGGCTACCACAACCAAGCCTCGGCACTGGCCAAACACTGCTGTAATTATAACCACAAAGTCAATTAGGACAAAACAGATTTCGTATACAACAACAAGAATAAAACACCGAGGGTGATCGTAGAGAACGCCCTCTCAACGGCTATGAAAAAACGATGGAAGGCAACAAAGGGAATAATTTAGAGGAGAAGAACACTTGTGAAATAATATAGCCTACCACAGTTTAATTCCCAGTATTCTATCATCTTGGGGAAGTTCCTGCTGCAGAACAATTTGTCAAGTAATTGATAAATCGAGAGATGCCATGTCTTCTTTTGCTGTTAATCTCTCTGGCGACCTTAAACTCCCCTGTTCATTCAATTTTGGTTTATGATTCGCATTAGAAAATGTTAGAACTAGGCAGCTCTAAATTGTAACAATATACACAAATGCACACACACATACACACATTTGTTGTATATATATATATATAATATAATTCTGATGTATATGTATATTTCACACACACACACACACATATTATATATCTGAATATATATATATATATATTATATATATATATATATATATATATTTCTTGATAGTGCCAGTATATCAATGAACAGTGCCATCCTATTTATCATGGAATAAAAGGCTCTTATTCAGTGTAAATCAGATGCAAATATATGTACATTTTATTAAACTAACTCTTTAAGTTATGTTTAAAACAAAGTGATATGCTACTGACGGATATCGACGAATAACAGAGGTTAAACTACTACACTTACCATAACTCCTATTAATTATTTATTTTAACACCTGTTTAAGAGGATTGTTGCACACTGTTGCTAAGATGCATGGTAAATGCAGATCGTTACTGACGTATTTTACAATCGTTTCGTTTAAATGTTTCGCACAAATAATTCTGCGCAAGAAGTTCCCGTTAAAGCGTGGCAAATACCATGTTCAATAACTAATAATAAAAAAAAAATCTTAACAGGTAAATCTCTGTACTAAGGAAATCTGGAATTATATTTTGAGATGTGAATGATTTATACTAGTTATTAACAAATCATAAGTTCTCGATTTCTTCGTACTTTTTGGATATGCCAATTACTGCAAAGCTTACGATCCAAGTAAAGAACCAAATGAAGAAATTCTGAGGTCCGTGGCAGGATTCGAACCGTTTCCCACCGTTGACCACGAAGAAGGTATAAGTTTATAATCATTCTTATGTCTTTTTAATGGCCAGGTGGCTGTGTTGGAAATGCTTAATCCCAAGTAAGAATATTGAAATATAAAGCCAATATCCCCCAGAACTGAAATACAAAGGAACACTGATATTAACTGAGGTGATGGTGATTATTGGCGTCAATACAAGTAAATGGTCTTTAAATATTGTCCTATAAAAATTATTGTATAAATCAGCAATGATAATAACAACAATCAAAATTTCTTTTTTGTTGGAATTTGAAAATACATAAGAATACGTATTTACTGATATCTATCGCTGTTATTTACTGTCAATATCATTCTGTTATGACATGAAAATGCGTAATAAGAAAGACTTGTTTTCGAAAATTACGAACTCAACTCCTATCTAACCATATCGAAAAAAAAAGAAAAAATGTTGTAACTTCAATTACAAAAGAGTTTTGTAATAATCAAATCACTATGGATTACAAATCGTTATTGAAACCTCTCTACATATAAGAAGTACTATAGATGAAACTCATTCAAAGAACAGATGTCAGATTCTTGCACACATTGTGAAAATTCATTGCTAATTAGCAAACGAAGAAATTCTTGAACGAGCAGCGCGGGTGCGGGACTATTCTCTTTCGAAGATCTTCTTCCCCTAGCTGACCAATCAGTTCATACAAATGAATTTGTCATCAGGGCCTGACAGCCTGAGCAGACCTTGCAATGGTTCAAAAACAATAAATCTGGACAAATAGGTTACAATTAGATTCTAGAGCAGAACGGAGCCTAACGACCTTTTTTGTCAGTGGTTAGTGATTGTATTTGAGCTGACGTCACAAGTGGTTATGTGGTCACACATGCACATGCGCACTCGCTCGAGGCCGTTGTGTTTTTCTGCAAGGGGGCTCTGAGGTCCTATCACACATTCACTAGAACTGCCGCCAGCATTAGCTATTGTATAAAGTAAATTCATGGTGTATATATTTTGTTTTACAAAATATAATAAATAAATAAATGAACACACACGCACAAACTATAAACACACATATAAATATATATATATATATATATATATATATATATATATATATATATATATATATATATATATATATATATATATATATATATATATGTGTGTAAATATATATATATATATATATATATGTATATATATATATATATATATATATATATATATATATATATATATATATATATATATATATATATATATATATATATATATATATATATATATATATATATATATATATATATATATATATATATAAATTCTTGCCCACAGAATAATAACTGCCCATGCAAAGTCTCTTTGGTAGGAAGTTCCAGTGTATCTTTTGATGACCAATTTACTTTCTCTCTTCTCTTCCCAGAATGAGTACATTCAACATGTCTTGAGTAATT
>NC_089764.1:8551795-8564295 GCF_040412425.1 Macrobrachium rosenbergii | reverse complement strand
TGCATCATCTTTCTTATACTCAGTGTTCATGTAGCCCTTGTAGAACAGTCTAAAGGTCTTCTCTTTCTTGCAGGGAACACGATTCTCCTAATGGTACAATCAGTCAATGGCATTTTGTGCTCCCTTGGCAACCTGACAGTGAGAATATTCGTTATCCACCAGAGTTTGGGCAATGTGTTCGAGCTCACCGGAAGTGGTATTCCAAGAAGAACAGGGTGAGAGGGCAAGATGAATGTAGGTTTTCACGACCAAAGATTTAAATTTTTCTGAGCATTCACTACTGCCATTGAGGCAGAGCCTGATGTTGGTTGGTTTACAGAGACCTACATGTGAAAGCCTAGAGGAGTGCTGGCAACACAGACTTCCAAAAAGATCCTGGTGCCATCCACATTTCTCTCACACTTGAAGTGGAAAACCAATTCCTCCTCAGAGGTGCACCTGAGTATCTCCAGTTCATTTTCGTTGATGATGTTGATGATGGTGCCATTGATGTACCAAATGCGTACAGTTGACCAACAATCCCTTCCACCCCATAATAGGCCAATGCCTGACTTGATCTACCAGCAAGCCATGACTTTGAAAAAACTTTTGACTCTGTATTGTTTTGTCCATAGAGTTTCTTGAAAGGCTTTGCTCTGCTCCATGTCGGGACATCATCACATTGCTGGATGTGGAGAACCTTTTCACCAACAAACCCATAGATAAAACAATATGGATGATCGTTGACAGGGTCTACAGAGATGATTCTACCCCAACATTGAACATTCTAGAGGAATCCTATGGCACCTGCTCAAGAACTGCATTATGTAGCCCCATTCATTGATCAACTAGGGCAAATGTGGATGCAGATCAACAGAATAGCTATGGGTTCTCCTCTTGCTGTGCTGTCTGCTAACGTTTATATAGGAGCTTGTTGAGCAGCATGTCTTCAGTAGGATCCCCAGCCCAGCTGTATATGTCTGGTAAGTCGTTGATTCCTTTGTCAACATCGCTGACAAAGTTGAACTGAAGACACTCACGTGCACCTTTAAGGAGGAATCGGTTCTCTGCTTCACGTGTGAGAGAAGTGTGGATGTCAAGGCTTTCACACGCAGGTCCACAATAAGCCAACTGGCATCATGCTCTGCCTCAATGGCAGTAGTGAATGCCCAGAAAAAGTAAAACCTCAGCTGTGAATGCCTACATTCGTTGTACACTTTCATACTGTTCTTCTTGGAATATCACTCTTGATAAGCTCGAAACATGTTGCCCAAGGCCTGGTGGATAATGGTTCTTACCGTTGGGCCTCCAAAGTGATGAGAAATACCGTCCAAATGTGATATCATCAAGAGAACCATGTCCCTGAGGGAGTGAGTGGACCATTAGACTGTTCTGCAGAGGCTACATGAACAGAGAGTCTAAGAAAGAAAAGGCAGCCCTGAAGAACATTGGCCCCCATGTAAAACTCACTGATGCAGAAAAAATAGTCAACCTTTTGATCTACTACAATGATTGGGAGACTCTCCAGTACCTCCCACGAGGAACAGCCTCGTCACTAGTGGTGATCCCACGAAGAGGACAGGACTGCTTTACCAAATACCATGCACTGAGAATGGATGCTGCCATTCACACACTGGTGTGACTGCAACTCAACTCACCAAGAGGATCATTGTCCACCTACATGAAGGGGAAAGATGCCAGCACTACATGACAGAAAACAGCAGTTCCCTCCAGTGCCAGTAGATCGTAAGGAGCACAAAAATACTGGACAGAGACAATGACCATCTCTGCCTCTGGTATAGAAACCATTGCTGAACATAACTCAGGAGACCCTTCTCCCTACCACTATCAGTATAGCAAGACACACCCATGGGATAACCATTCAGCCGCCCGCTACTTCATGCAGCACAGCCATATGACCAGAACTCCTGGGACCTGTCACCAACCAATCAGCGCCTACATCTGTCGGACAGACTCTCCTGGATGAGTCATTCCACTCCCAGCCAATAGAAGGAGCCCTCAAGCTTTGACAACCTATTAAAAATCCCAAAAATTTCTGTAAGCCCACTTGTGGGTATAAATATGGCATAGTTATACTGCTGGCTTCATGAACTTTGGACAGCTACTGTATAATTTACCTGCTGCTACAAAGAGAGACTGAGAAACTACAATACAAACTCAATGTCATTCAGACGGCCATCTTGTTCAATGAAATTTGCTTAAGAGAGGGTTTTAAATAATGAATATATTATATTAATGAGATTTTGAATAAATAATGATAAATATTAATGATATTAATAATATATATATTGAATAAAACTCTCAACCTGGTGCATCTATGTTATTTATTTACGTATTATCTATTAATATTTATATTATATTTATATTTATTGGTAATATTTTATATATGTATATATAATATATAATATAGTGTTGATAAATACTTGGTTCCATATATATATATATATATATATATATATATATATATATATATATATATATATATATATATATATATATATATATATATATATATATATATATATATATATATTATTTTGGTGGGTAAAACCAGTGTTGAAAATTTTCCCCAGTTTTTCATTAAGTTCTTTTGGGTTTAGGAATGGAAGAGGGCGCCCTGAATAATGGTGTCCAGGATGTTTTATTGACAATATTTTGGTACTAGCTCTACCAATGCAGGTAAATTCAGGCATTTATGAACCTTGTACATTTAGTTTATCTCAAAGGTAAATAAGTATGGTGAAATTTTCAGACATTATAAATTTACTGGGTCCTCCTCAGATTCTACCTGGGCAAAGTAATTGCTAATATATTATTGATCAGAGTTTGCAGAAAGTCAAAAGATGACAGGAGGACTCCATAAAACCTTTTACATCTGGTAGATGGGAACTTCTTTATTGAGGTGTTTAACCTACTACTACCAAGACAATGCCATCAAAATGTATTAGAGGGACCTATATAGTCTCTGCCTCACAAGAGAAACTTTTCACCGCTGAGACAGGACTCCATGAATAAGATACTAACCCTGGACACTTTCCGCTAGTAAATGCCCTTTGCCCTGGGGACTGGAGTAGGTCTATGATATGAAAAGTTATGCCACCCCTAACTAAACAATATATTTGTTGGGCACGCTCAGTACACCTGAGACTCCTGCCTAATGTGAAGCCCGATTTTCCCTTGCACCTTATTGGTCAGAACCAAGGTCAATTGACGATGACTAAAAATAGTCCCCATTAATATTTTTAATAGTACTTACTATTCCCTCAGCTCCCATAGTTTTGTACAAATTAAAGCTTTTAATGAATGTTATAAAACTGTGTTACCTTGCAACGTCCAGAGAAATAATTAAATCTTTAAATAATTGAACACTTATTATTTTAGTTTCCTATTGGAGAAAAGATATTTTGGCTTAAGCTTAAAAAACCAAATAATGATAAAGTGATAACAAAATTGGTAATTTTTGCTTGTGTGTATGTATGGATTACTGAAAAACCAAATCTAACTTAAAAACTATGGTCATTGACCAATGTATATCTAAAAGCACAACATACTAAGAAATATAACAATAACATTACGATAATAAAAAAATCGTTCTATATTTTTACTTTATTTTTTATTGTTAATTCAAATCTTTGGAAATAAATGAAACATCGGATTTTTTTCTTGTTCACCTTGCAAGAATTACCCATAATAAATAATTAATAGCAAACAAATTTCATTTGGCAAAGAATCATCAGTACTGAAATATAAATGTCTTATGTTTAAAGTATTCCATTCTTTATGCAACATTATTTTGGCAGCTATGGTAGGAATAATTAAATAATTATGAAATGACAATGAAAATTCAAAACAATTTGCTCCTCTTGAACCCCTTTCCTCCTTCCGCAACCCCCTCCCCGTTCTTAGCCACGTAAAAATAAGTCTAATCCTTCGGGCCAGCCCTAGGAGAGCTGTTAATCAGCTCAGTGGTCTGGTAAAACTAAGGTATACTTAACTTTTAACCCCTACCACACCCCTTCCCTCTATTTTCAAGCTCGGCACTCAAGCTTGGGTAAGTTTGGCCTCATCGACTCCGAACTTTCCTTTGCATCTTGTTATCTGTTCCAACACTCTTCCAATGGATGATTGGTCGATTGAATCTCCATCAGAAATGCGAGGAAGTGTAGTTTTTACATCTGATTTACCCGGAGGAAAGTGTTTTTATTTCTAGGGTAGTAATTATTTTTTTTAGAAAATTATTCATATTCATATATAATTAACAGTTTTTTTTTTTTAATCAAATACGAAAATACGTCAGAACACAACACAATTGTTTTACCTACTTCAGCCTATGAATTTCATACTATTATCCACATTTTCAATGACAATGTTCCTTTTTACAACTATCATAACGCAGAGAAAATTTATTACCTTTTTTTTTTATCTTATTATCTCTCACACCACCCATCCTTCAACTACATGCGGTAGAGTTCGATGGGCACTCCCATCATACTACCTGATTTTTACTTCTAAGAAAACTGTCTGTTTGCGTTTTAGAAAGTTCTTGCCGACTTCATCACTTCCTTAATTGATATTTGATCTGTTATCTCATCTTACCATCATCTGTTACACTTAGTTCCAGTAGAATATATAATCAAGCTACCATTTTTCTAGTGTACACCTTCACAGTAATTGATAGCGTTTATTCCTTCCTAATTTTACGGTACTTGATGTCCACTTCCGATTATATTCTCTTACAAAGTCTGAAATTGTTCCATGGCCATCATAAGTTTCTCATCTCTTTCACAAAGTTTAAACGTAACAATATACGAAATAGTCTTTTCTCAGCGGAAATTTATGAGCTTCAAGTTCTAGAATACTTCTGATGCATAATACAATGCAAACAGTTAAAAAGGAAGTTAGTTAATAAAACTTTATATATTGTAATTTTTCCACGAATTCTGCGTTAAATTAGGATTAGAGTAACAGGATTATCGAAGATACCACAAAGCTACCAGCTTAGCACAGAAGTTATTTTCTCTTCATATTTATCAATGTTAGCAGAACTCATTCCTTTCAATTCTCATGCAAGCTCATAACTGTATAGCCACGTATATCATTTTCACCAATGCAGACAATAGTCAGGTGTACCCTTTTGGATCTGAAATGACGGGCAATTGAACACCCTCCATAGATTTTGTAAACGTATTGAGAAGTACTGTTTCCTAATGAAGGATTGCAATATAAAATAAGTTTCTGCTAAGGGAAGAAATAGTTCAGGTACAACTAAATCTTGACCTGTGATTCACAGATTTAATATATTTATTCATATTGCTTCATATTTATGATTTTATAATGAAAGCCATTAAATTGATGCAATACAGAAATTGCTAATGAAAAGAGAAAATAGTGTCATATTAGGATACTACTCTTTGATAACTTAAGGTGATTAATTTCCCTTTGCGATTACATTAACTCTTAAGGAGTCCACAAGACTGTTTATCGCCTACGTGGATCAAATAAATGTATCAGTAGCGAGGTAAAATAAAGCACTATACAGCAAATGTACCTCTCCAAGTAATGATTATACTGTAAGATGGGTAACATATGCATGTCCTTCCTTTATACAATGACAAAAAGAATAACGAACAGAATTAACGTCTTCCCATGTAAGAATTACACAACTTCCTACGACTGATCGTTCCTTCTCTCTACAAGAATTTTCAGATGATTCACTTTCTTGGTGTTGGTACAATCACTTGGTTATGAGGCCATAAGTTTCAGGGATGTTGTACTAAGAGCAAGTAATTATTTTGCCATTAAGACGTTATACAGCCCACTACGAAGACTTGGTTATCTCACCTTGTCGTATCTCAGAAAGTGATATCTTTAGCTCTGCCTCTTTCTACTCCCATATATATATATATATATATATATATATATATATATATATATATATATATATATATATATATATATATATATATATATATATATATATATATATATATATATATATATATATATATATATATATATATATTGTTATTTGTGTGAAAGTTCGTACGTTCATATTTTATTCTAATGCGTTTCCTCCGATCAGTAGTGCTTCCTGAGAAAATAAAGACAGGTGTTACGGATCCATGAATGTTTTAAATGTTGGGATATGAGCAGACCGAGTGAGGAGACAACTTCCATAACGTTAGCCGATTCATACTCCGATGCAGAATGATCGTTAGTATTACGTCGAACCCTGCTAATCAAGCATGAAGAACTAGGTACGATCCATTAACCAAGGCAGACCGTCGTTAAAACACCGTTACCTCTGTCAACCTAATCGTAGGGAAGTAGGGCTTGCTATCTCAACTTGCAAACTTATTTAAACTTTAAAGTTGAACATAATCTGAAGTTATATCTCAAATTGGAAAAGGCGTGCATATATATGCAAATAAAATTATATTTTCCCATAACATTTATATCAATCGAAATGAAATTATTTTCATTTGCATTTATAGCAGACTGGTGTCATGCACTCAACTGCAGATGCACAAATAATGTGAACAGTTTATCTAATAACATGGTTTTGTAAATGACAGTCATCTAATTCATGCATATTAAACTAGAATAAGAACTGAGTGACAGTGAAAACTTACCTTTTCATGACATTTTTTGTGAACATAATATCCCATGTCTTAATTCTTGTGAGCTTTGCAGATCATTTTGAAGTGAGTGGAAGCGTCCGTATCATGGTCTTGTACCAAACAGTTAATCTGCTGTAATTTGTAGTAGGTTGTCCCCTGAAAAAAACAATTTTGGGGGGTTTCTGTCACAGTTCAAATTACAAAAAAAAAAAAAAAAAAAAAAGTTTTGAAAGGTGACAAAAATGACACAAAACCTTGACAAAAAAATCCAATACATACGACCTTTTTGGGAGAGGTCTAGCTCCTTGCTCCGTTTTCCTTTTTATTGTCATGAGTCTAATGTTGTTATGTTGTAATCTATAGTCAGGAAGGTGACCCTTGAAAACTGTAATGTTGTGCGCCCAGCTGCATATTCCTCCAACCCAGCTCTCTCTCTCTCTCTCTCTCTCTCTCTCTCTCTCTCTCTCTCTCTCTCTCTCTCAGATTAATAAGATAAGATGATTGGTTTTTGCTACATTCCACTTTCTGAAAGCACGGAATATCTTTATTAGTTTTATGTCATGGAAACGTAACATTTTGCTTGTATTCAATGATGAACATCGAATATTAATTATAAGCCCAAGCATGACAAATAGAGAGAGAGAGAGAGAGAGAGAGAGAGAGAAGAGAGAGAGAGAGAGAGAGAGAGAGAGAGAGAGAGAGAAAACAATGAATTTTATATATTATATATATATATATATATATATATATATATATATATATATATATATATATATATATATATATATATATATATATATATATATATATATATATATATATATATATATATATATATATATATATATATATATATATATATATATATATATATATATATATATATATATATATATATATATATATATATATATATATATATATATATGTATATGTATATATATATATATATATATATATATATATATATATATATATATATATATATATATATATATATATATATATATATATATATATATATATATATATATATATATATATATATATATATATATATATATATGTATATATATATATATATATATATATATATAATATATATATATATATATATATATATATATATATATATATATATATATATATATATATATATATATATATATATATATATATATATATATATATATATATATATATATATATATATATATATATATATATATATATATAATATATATATATATATATATATATATATATATATATATATATATATATATATATATATATATATATATATATATATATATATATATATATATATATATATATATATATATATATATATATATATATATATATATATATATATATATATATATATATATATATATATATATATATATATATATTTACATACATACACACATACATACATGCATATATATATAGTTAAGAATATCGATTCCCCCCTCCTATTTAGCTCCTATCTAGCTAACTTGTTTCTAGGATATAATTCCCGTTAGTGTATAGCTGGCGCCAATATGGCGGAACTCCGTTGTTTTACTCATAGGGACAGAGAATGCACGCCTTCCAAGCCTCCAGGAAATGCCCAAGCCGGGGAAGACAATAAGCCTCCCTCTTAAAACCCCCCTGCTACCAGAACACACCTAGTTTTCCCCCCCTTACGAATCGTACGATGCGAAAAACAATACTCCCAAACCATTTTCCCCCATCGCGTGATGGAGGAGGCATGTAGGGATTAGGAAGGGCAGAAGGGCATTTAAGGGCTGGGGAACAGGTAGGTTTGCTTCTATAGGCATATTAAAATAAGTGTGCTTTTCCCATAC
The DNA here is from genome assembly GCF_040412425.1 of Macrobrachium rosenbergii. Classification (NCBI taxonomy): domain Eukaryota; kingdom Metazoa; phylum Arthropoda; class Malacostraca; order Decapoda; family Palaemonidae; genus Macrobrachium; species Macrobrachium rosenbergii. The sequence continues at coordinate 8,555,819 of NC_089764.1, read as the reverse complement.
CCTCCTTGCTGGCTTTCTTGGCTTGCTTGCAGGTACCACTGGGCCCCTGCCCCCAACATGAATGCGATCTGCCGTTCCACAAGACAGAGATCTCCGTGACTTCATCTGGAGCGGAAGCTCTGCAATTCCATCTCCGCTGGTGTGGTGATTGCCGATGGACAGCCAATCATATTGTGGGCGCCTGTAACAATTATGAGAGGTTCGTGTGTTTGCTAGTAGTCAATTAGCCAGCCCTGTCCCTTATACTTAAACTCTCTAATTTCCATTTCTTTTAAACTTTAACCTATTCCTCCACGAAACAATCTTCCCCTTTGTCCAAATCTTGCCTGTATCCCCATGCCTTTCCATTTACGTACTGTGAATTCAAGTAACGATCCCGATATAACAATCATTTATCCCTCCACCAGTGGAATCTAAGGGCTATTCTAGCTGTTAAGAAAACATACCAAGTGGTAGTTAACTTTGGGCGCGTATAATTACGTGTCCATTGTTAACGCACTCGCTATTTCAAGACTCGGGCTTTCATCAAAAGCACCTTCTAGGATAATTTATGTGTTGTGTTTAAGAAAGTGTTGTGTAATCTGCAGTAGGAAGATTCCATTTCCCTTAGTGTGATAAGGGCTAACGCAAACCGTCTATTTCAGGACGATACACGTGGTACGATCGCAAAATTCCATGCTTCCATACCCACCTGCCACCGCATTTCCTGGCCGTAGTTCAGAGAAGTTTCCATTGTGCCAACCATTTTCATGAAGTATTTCCTCCATCCTGGAACCCCATCATAGACATTATTATTCCACATAGCCAGGGCAGACTGAAAGTGATCATTATCATTGACTGATTATTGCAGATTGGCCTGTTTTATCCACTTATTTGGTTGCCAATCCATGTCATTATTGTTACTGTGCCCTATCATGAATCTGTCCCTCAGTGATTATGTCGTATGGTGTCTAACTGCTAATTTATTAATGTTAATTTGTTAAATTTAACTGAATAAACCCTGTAAATTGGCAAAGAATTTTAAATTCCAATATGGCGACCTTCCACCTTAAATTATAACTCCAGGAAAATTCTGAGGTAAGTCTTCATTAACTCCCTTTTGTTTACGACTGGACTCCCTTGGTCTCGTGGCACCATCAACTATAATTTTGTGTAAATTCTCATCAAAACTGAGTCCAGCCTGTAACATTATATATATATATATATATATATATATATATATATATATATATATATATATATATATATATATATATATATATATATATATATATATATATATATATATATATATATATATATATATATATATATATATATATATATATATATATATATATATATATATATATATATATATATATATATATATATATATATATATATATATATATATATATATATATATATATATATATATATATATATATAATGAATAATTCTTGCATTTCAATAGCATTTACCTTCACGTATGTGTGACGGATTTAAGACGTAATACTGTACTGTATAAGTACTCTGCCGAAGAAGAATGGTAAAGTAATTTCCTTTTTTCCTTAACCATACCTCTTATGTAATACATAATGAAAATACTTTGAAACGCATTCTCTCACTTCTTACGTTAATGAAACCTATTTAGATTATTTTTTATAATTATTGTTATTATTAATCTTATTTCTTTTATAATTGTTATTACTAATGCATCAGAAGAAATAACAATAGTGGTATTAGTTTAATCTGAAAGGGCAAAAATAAAATAAACGTTTTCCACCATTTGAAGAAGGAGCAAATGAATCTATCAAACAAAATCATAATGATCAAGATAATCTTCAAAGAAATAGATAAATAAGAGTTTTAATGAACCGTATTTTGAAACGATCTCGACTAAAAAGTGTGATAACTCCACACGAATAATTAAAAGCTAAGGAAAAAGAAAGAATTCTTTTAATCTCATGAAAATATAATGTACCCCATAGATTTTATATCATTGTAAAACAAAAAAGATAAATTACAAAGGAACAAAGAAAGATATAGTGGAGTTAAAGGTAAATTAGATAGAAATTTCATTAATGGCGACAGTGACTGAAAAAATGAGGTTGCTACAAATTTAGAAATAAAATCTAGAGAGTTTCGATTCTGTGAGAAAGAGATTCTGAATTAGGGCATGCGAGAGAAATTTCTCAGTAAATATGTTAGATACTGGCGATGAAAGTCACTGTAAAAGCCACCCATTCCCATACCATACCATACCCATACCCATAACGATACCATTGCCCATACCAATACCCTTAACATACCAATTCATATAATACCATACCTATACCCATACCCACGCCATCCTCATACCCATACCCATATCTGTACCATACCCATACCCATACCCACATGTAAATTAACCCTACTAATAATAGTCAGCAAAAGTCTATGGCAGCACCAGCCCCGTTTATGGGAGAGGAGGAGGGAATGGGCAAGGAGGGGGATGGAGGGAAGAGGTACGGGGAATAGGAGGGTGAGGGGGAAGGGGAGGGAGAGGAGGGGAAAAGGGAATGGTTAGTGAATGGGTAAGGATTAATGAGGGAGAGGGATGGTGGAAGGGGAAGGATGAGGAGGGTGAGGGGGGGGAGGGATGGGGAAGGGGAGATGGAGGAGGGGGGGGGATGGGGAAGGGGATGGAAAGGGAAGGGAAAGGGGAGGAGAGGGGAGGAGAGGGGAGGGGAGGGGGGAAGATGGAAAGTAAGTGGGAGGAGGGATGAAGTGGGAGAGGGAGGATTAAGGGGAGGGGAGGGGGTGGAAGATGGCGGAGGAGGGGGAGGGAAGATGGAAGGTGAGGGGAGGGGGGAGGAGGAAGGGGAGAGAGGGGAAGGGAAGGGAGAGGGGAGAGAGGAGAGGAGGAGGAGGGGAGGCGGAAGGAAGAGTGAAGGAGAGGGGGAGGACACAGCTAAATTGACACTTGATCTTGTGCTCGGGGAGGAGGGAAAGGGAAGGGGAGGGGGTTTGGAGGGGGAAGTGGAGGGGAAGGGAGATGGAGGAGGGAAAGCGAGGGGGAGGGAAGGTGGGGACACAGCTAAATTAGCACTTGATCTTGTGCTCGAGGAGGGGAGGGAAAAGGAAGGGGGAAGTAAGGGGAAGGGGGAGGAGGATGGAAGAGGGGGAGGGAGGTAAGATGGAAGGTGAGGAGGTGAGGTAAGAGGAAGGGAAGGAGAGATGGGAGTTTTAGTATTATATAGATAGATAGATAGATAGATAGATAATTAGATAGATAGATAATTAAGAGTAAGTCAGCCAGCTTCTCCTAACATCACTCGCTATTCACACACATTAAGAAAACAGTATCTCTTCTAATGTTGTGAGCTGTCTGTACCTGAACATCAGGAAATTTGAATTTTGGGGCTACTTTGAATGGCCCATCGTAACTTTAAAATTCATTATTTCAAAAAACAATCCCCAAAACCCACCCCTCCAGAATAAGAGCTTTCAGAAAAACCAAGTTTCACGGCTGTATCTTTTACCGTTATTACCCCACAGGTATGTTAGGTCCCTCACCCACCCACCCACACCCTACCACATCCCCTGAACACCAAAAATCAATATCTGGATCTTCGGAACGGCTTAACGGATTTCGATGAAACTTCTAAAGCCAGAGTTTCATCTCTCTTTATCTCATAGATTTCCCCGTATATATTTCTTTCTTAAAAGGAAGACATAGATATTAGAAAAATATAATATACACGCACACACACACGCGCATATATATATATATATATATATATATATATATATATATATATATATATATATATATATATATATATATATATATATATATATATATATATATATATATATATATATATATATATATATATATATATATATATATATATATATATATATATATATATATATATATATATATATATATATATATATATATATATATATATATATATATATATATATATATATATATAGAGAGAGAGAGAGAGAGAGAGAGAGAGAGAGAGAGAGAGAGAGAGAGAGATTGATA